>NC_090742.1:31186369-31198869 GCF_036898095.1 Palaemon carinicauda
ATGTGAAATACTCTGGTTGCTGCAGAACACAAAAGCATTTACACCAGATAAAAATGTCACCCGGGCAATGGCGTTTAATCTCCAACTAAAAAGAATAGAAGGATGAAAATAAACGAACTTTAAAGAAAACTAAAATATTTGGTGAAACATTTTTTTTTCTTTAATGTTCGTAATAAAAATTCAGTGCCATCTCCATACAACAGTATTCTAAAAAAACTTATATTATTTTACTTTTAATAAGAATTTTATTGCAACGGGTGTGTAGAGTGTAAACCCTTTAAAAATCTCTCGCCCAGACAAGAAAGATGTGTGTGAGAGAGAGAGAGAGAGAGAGAGAGAGAGAGAGAGAGAGAGAGAGAGAGAGAGAGAGAGAGAGAGATTTCAACATGAAAAATGAAGATGGAAAGATTCAAGAAAACCCAGAATTGCAAATAGCCCTCCAAGCTTTGTTAAGAGTGTCTCTAAACTGCGTAAAATATTAATAAAAAACGACTCTATTTACTCTTCAATTGATGTTCAAGCACGAACAAATTTTGATACATTTTTTAATCGTCTTTGAAATGTATTTAGTTATTGTCATTCTTCGATTTTCCTTTTGTTAAAAAATGGGCATTTAACTCATCTAGACTATGTTTCATGGAATTAGTTCATATTCCGAAATAAAACATTAACAACAAAATAATAAAAATAATAATAATAATCTATCTACTAAGGCAATTCTCCCAATTTTGGAGGATAGCCGACATAAGAAAAAGGAAGAAAAAAAGAAAGAAAGAAAAAAAAACGGGATTTTCCTTCTCTTCGTTCCTTCTGGCCAGACGAGAAATTCAGCAGAGTTTGGCCGATACTGCTAGGGTGCCACGGCCCACCCTTCCCAGTTAGCCACCACAATGAAGCTTTATATGCTGACTTCCCTACTGCCGCTACCTCAGCGGTCACCAAGAAGACCGAAGGAAGCAGCATGGCATATGAGAACTGCGTCACAATCGCTCGCCATTCATTTCTATTTCTAGCACGCTCTTTTGCCTCTATCACATCTATTCTCCTATCACCCTGAACTTTCTTCACTCCGTCCATCCACCCAAAACTTGGACTTCTTGTACTTCTCTCATCAACTCTGGCATTCATCACCTACTTCAGCAGTATTTTCCATTCTTGCTACATGACCAAACCACCTTAACACTTGAATATCCACTCTAGCTGCTAATTCATTTCTCATACCCATTCTCACCTTCACAGTCCACCACTTCGTTCCTAACCCTATCTACTCGAGATACACCAGCCATACTCCTCAGACACTTCATCTCAAACACATTCAATTTCTGTCTCTCCGTCACTTTCATTCCCCACAACTCCGATCCATACATCAGAGTTGGTACAATCACTTTCTCATATAGAACTATTTTTACATTCATGCCCAACCCTCTATTTTTTACTACTCCCTTAACTGCCTCCAACACTTTGCAACCTTCATTCACTCTCTGACGTACATCTGCTTCCACTCCACCATTTGCTGCAACAACAGACCCTAAGTACTTAAACTGATCCACTTCCTCAAGTAATTCTCCATTCAACATGACATTCAACCTTCCACCACCTTCCTTTCTCGTACATCTCATAACCTTACTCTTACCCTCATTAACTCTCAACTTCCTTCTCTCACACACTCTTCCAAATTGCGTCACTAATCAGCCAAGCTTCTCTTCTGTGTCTGCAACCAGTACAGTATCATCCGCAAACAACAACTGATTTACCTCCCATTCATTGTCATTCTCGTCTACCAGTTTTAATCCTCGTCTAAGCACTCGAGCATTCACCTCTCTCACCACTCCATCAACAAACAAGTTAAACAACCACGGTGACATCACACATCCCTGTGTCAGCCCCACTCTCACCGGAAACCAATCACTCACTTCATTTCCTATCCTAACACATGCTTTACTACCTTTGTAGAAACTTTTCACTGCTTGCAACAACCTTCCATCAACTCCATATAACCTCATCACATTCCACATTGCTTCCCTATCAACTCTATCATACGCTTTCTCCAGATCCATAAACGCAACATATACCTCCTTACCTTTTGCTAAATATTTTTCGCATATCTGCCTAACTGTAAAAATCTGATTCATACAACCCCTACCTCTTCTAAAACCACCCTGTATTTCTAAGATTGCATTCTCTGTTTTATCCTTGATCCTATTAATCATTACTCTACCATACACTTTTCCAACTACGCTTAACAAACTAATACCTCTTGAATTAAAACACTCATGCACATCTCCCTTACCCTTATATAGTGGTACAATACATGCACAGACCCAATCTACTGGTACCATTGACAACACAAAACACATATTAAACAATCTCACCAACCATTCAAGAACAGTCACACCCCCTTCCTTCAACATCTCAGCTCTCATTTCATCTAGTGCTCTCCTCACTTCATCTATTGTAATCTCTCTCTCATTCTCATCTCCCATCACTGGCACCTCAACACCTGCAACAGCAATTATATCTGCCTCCCTATTATCCTCAACATTCAGTAACCTTTCAAAATATTCCGCCCATCTTTTCCTTGCCTCATCTCCTTTTAACAACCTTCCATTTCCATCTTTCACTGTCTCTTCAATTCTTGAGCCAGCCTTCCTTACTCTCTTCACTTCTTTCCAAAACTTCTTCTTATTCTCTTCATATGAATGACCCAGTGGTGAGAGTGAGAACGGGTGTAAGAAATGAGTTAGCAGCTAGAGTGGATATGAATGTGTTGAGGTGGTTTGGCCATGTTGAGAGAATGGAAAATGGCTGTCTGCTAAAGAAGGTGATGAATGCAAGAGTTGATGGGAGAAGTACAAGAGGAAGGCCAAGGTTTGGGTGGATGGATGGAGTGGAGAAAGCTCTGGGTGATAGGAGGATAGATGTGAGAGAGGCAAGAGAGCGTGCTAGAAATAGGAATGAATGGCAAGCGATTGTGACGCAGTTCCGGTAGGCCCTGCTGCTGCCTCCAATGCCTTAGATGACCGCGGAGGTAGCAGCAGTAGGGGATTCAGCATTATGAAGCTTCATCTGTGGTGTATAATGTGGAAGGTTGGGCTGTGGCACCCTAGGAATACCAGCTGAACTCAGTTGAGTCCCTTGTTAGGCTGGAGGAACGTAGAGGGTAGAGGTCCCCTTTTTTGTTTTGTTTCATTTGTTGATGTCGGCTACCCCCCAAAATTGGGGGAAGTGCCTTGGTATATGTATGTATATACATATATATATATATATATATATATATATATATATATATATATATATATATATATATATATATATATATATGTGTACATATACACACGCACACATGCACAGACATACATACATATATATATATATATATATATATATATATATATATATATATATATATATATATTTATATATATATATATATATATATATATGTATATATATATATATATATATATATATATATATATATATATATATATATATATATATACATACACATACATATATATATATATATCATCTCTACCTACGCCTATTGCCGCAAAGGACCTCGATTAGATTTCGCCAGTCGTCGCTATCTCGAGCTTGTAATTCAATACTTCTCCATTCATTATCTCCTGTTTCACGATTCAGTCCTCAGCCATATAGGCCTTGGTCTTCCAAATTTTCTCGTACCTGGTGGAGCCCAGTTAAATGTTTGGTGAACTAATCCCTCTTGAGGAGTGCGAAGAGCATGCCCAAACCATCTCCATCTACCCCTCACCATGGTCTCATCCACATATGGCACCAGAGTAATCTCTCTTATTGTTTCATTTATAATATTGTCCTACCATTTAACTACCAATATTCCTCTGAGGGTTTTGTTCTCAAATCTATTAAATCTCTCGGAGATTGTTTCAATGTCAAACCATGACTCATGTCTATACAGTAAAACCGATCTCACTAAACTAATATATAGCCTGATTTTTAAATGTAATTTCAGGCGATTTGATTTCCAAATGTTACTTAACCCCGCCATGGTGTGAGATATATATATATATATATATATATATATATATATATATATATATATATATATATATATATATAAGTGTATATATATATAAATATATATATTATATATATATATATATATATATATATATATATATATATATATATATATATATATATATATATATATAAGTATATATAAGTATATATATATATATATATATATATATATATATATATATATATATATATATATATATATATATATATATATATATATATATATATATATATATATATATATGCTATTGTGAGTATCTAATTTTTATTTATGATCAACAAAGTCACCAAATGCTAAATTCAGAATACTACTGTAAGAGATAATAGAAAAAATTCATGCAATTGATGAAGCATGCATCGATTTAGCAAACTTGTTCTCCACGACTGGCCAATTAAAAATCCAAGATGGTGGCTATGTTTCAAAATGGCTGCCAAATTATCAGCCAGAAGATGACGTTTTGCATAGAAGTATTTGTTCTTGTCCAAGCTGCATGATCTAGACATGATTCCTATGTTTTCAAGGCTAATAAATAGATTTTGATAATTAGAAAGTATACTGACATATTTTCCCTAAACAAGTTAATTTTTAAGAAGTAAACTAATATATGTATGTTTCAAGATTTTAACATTTTTAAAGCACACCAACATATTTTTCTCACTAATTTTCTCATTGCTTATCCGAGACTAACCGCATTGGATCGCGATCTAAACTAGATGAGGATAGCACACAGAAGATCTCTACGTGTGACAGAGTACGCTTAGCTCTAAAACTTTCAAGTAAATGAAATTGATGAAGTTCTTAAAAGAGTGATTGAAATGTATGTTGACATTATACTGAAATAATCTACTAGTAACCTAAATACTGCCTAACTAACACCAAATCAGTTAGGCAGCTGCACCAGAATAGACAGGACTGCCAGCGTTGGAGAGCTAAGCCAAGGATAACAAGGATTTAGTTACCTGCATGGCACACAAATTGCATGGGACTTATGACACTGGATAAACGGTTGGACTAGGTGTAGAGCACGACGCAAGAACTTTGTTGTATCCCATTCAAGAAAGTGTCTATTATACATGTTCAGGGTGGTAAAAGGATAAAACCTCAGCCCTGAACGTCATATTGACCATGGAACACTGATTGGACCAAGTGTGGTCTATGTCATATTCCTCTGTTTTACTCACTCAATACGCTGCCAACCAAGTTAGACCCTACAAAACTTGAAGAAGGTGGTGGGATAGAAGAAACCTTGAGACAAAAGGCGGCACCATATCATGGGAGTTACAGAATTCTACTTAACAACACAAAATTAAGCAGCGCTGAAAATAGATAAACCACTGCAGGTAACAGTGATGCAGGTGGTAGAAGTACGATCACATGGAAGGTTCAAAATCGGGGAGCTTAGAGAACCAATGACAATGCGGGAGAATAAGAAAATAAACGAATGTGCAGAAACACTCATGGATAATAAACTCCTTCCCAAACTAAGTGCAGTAGATGCCATAGCACAAGGACTGAAATATCATCCTGCCTGTTTGGGAGCATTGTATAACCGAGAATGAGTCTACATAAAATTCCAGGAGCAAGAGAAAGCACAGGAGCACTGCAAGGAAGAATATCCAATTGCTTTCACCCAGTTAGTTACCTCCATTAGTGAGAGGAAAAATACATGTGATGCTAGAGTTGCACCATTTTTCAAGCTGACTGACTTGACCATTCTCTTCAACCTAAGGGTGGAACAACTTGGTGTTGAATCACCTGATGTTAATATTTTTCGATTCAATGAACAGTTGCTGTTTCACATTTCCATGCTGCAACTCGAGATGTTCTGCTGGCTTTGGAAAATGATGGAGGCTCATCTCACAAGCATCAAACTACGATGTAATGATGAATATAGAGTAAGCTGCTGAAATAATAAGGCAAGACATACTCCATCATAATTCCTAAGTCTTTGAAAAGGTGGAGTCCTCTCTGCAGTAATGCAGGAGAAGGGCAATCCATTCCAAAAAGAATCCGCCAATCTGCTGATGCTAGACATGAAGAATATTGCAGACCAACTTTACCTGATATGGAATAGCTACACATTACCGGCGAGCCAAAGAGCTGATCAAATCATTCAAGGAAGGGCTAGATGATCAAAGTGACAGTTCTACCTATCATCAATTCAAGAAAAAATCATGTTACTTCACACAAGAACAGGCTGATATAATTTCTAAGGTGAAAATCCTTAAAGGGTGTTAGTCAGTTATTCTCAACCCTCTTAATCTCCTTCAAGAACAGGCAGTGTGACTTGTAAGAATTCTTCAAGCACGAGAATCAGGTACACTCTACATTTCTCTGTGTGACAGTGGCAATCTTCATAAGTGCTAAAAATCACAGAGAGCTAAAGCCAGAATAATTATCATTGATGGACCTAAAGTTATCAATGCCTCACCTCCTCTTATTATACAAATAGTCACACATACGTTATATATATATATATATATATATATATATATATATATATATATATATATATATATATATATATATATATATATATATATATATATGTATACACACACATATCAATAACACAAACATTGAAACCCACATCCTTCTTTACCCTTCAATAGAGTTAAATGTGTATTGTGAATTTTCGAATCTGAAATTCCTCCATAGACGCGACAGACGACCCAGATTTAATTACAAGCGAGAGAGAAATTCTGAGTTTCCTGCATAATTGATGCTCCACTCAGTAGACCCATCATGAGAAGGCCTTTAAAACCAAGAGAGGAATAGGGATAAGTGGAAGGCCCCCCCCCCCCCCTGCTAGCAGGGTCTTTAAAAGCGGATAAGGGTAAGAGGGGGGGGGGAAGGTGATAGCAGGGCCTTTAGCTCGCACCTGCAATGCCATCACGCATTTAACATCCCTTTGACTGGGGAAGTGGGGGGGAGGATGGCTAAGGGGGAGAGACGATGTAGATGTCAAAGGAGGGTGGATCAGGGGAGGAAGATGAGGAGGAAAACGAGAAAAGAGAGGGAATGCACAAGAGACGAAAGGAATGAATGGTATAAGGATAAGAATAGGAAGTCAAGGAAAACGAATAGGCGAGAAAGAAAGGTTGAGAATAACAGAAAGAAGGAATAAGCAGTAAAACAAACAAGGGTATATATATAGGGAGCGTTAATGATGGGAAAATAATAGGCCGAAGTAAGAGAGAGGCATATAAGAAAGAAAGACACAAAAGTAAGGCAGAGAAAGTAATGCAGATTCAAAACCTAAGAAACCCATTTCAATTCGGACATAAATGGATCTAATCTGTCCGGAGAACTTTAATTCATGTAGTGGAAGCGTTGTCAACTAAGGTTTCGCAGGAATCTCATGAAAGCAGGTGGCTAAATCTAATTAATTCAAGAGAGAGAGAGAGAGAGAGAGAGAGAGAGAGAGAGAGAGAGAGAGAGAGAGAGAGAGAGAGAGAGATAATTACGTGTATACATACATGTCTCTGGTAGATTTCTTTCTAAATCCAATGCCGAACGCTTACCTGAAAAGATAGAAAAAAAATTAGCTGGGTGAGACTAACGAAGAAATGCAAACAGGCATCCCAATGTGCAAATAATTATTCCACTTGGTATTCTGAGTCGACATGGAAGTTTGTATGATGAAAAATGGCTGATTGAAATGTGACATAAAAAAATAATCAAACATGTTAATTAGCAAAAAATAAGAATTTTTGATTGCATGTCATTCATATTCCTCCCATATTCCTTTTGTGCAGTTTCCTCCTGCAGTACTGCTAGGCATTTCTGATGGAATCTTGCATATAATAATAATAATAATAATAATAATAATAATAATAATAATAATAATAATAATGATAATGATAATGATAATGATAATAATAATAATAATGATGGAAACGAAAATGAGAATAATTCTTGTATTCATAAAATCAACAACAGTCAGGAATACATTAATTTACCAAATACAATAAACGTTACACGCCACGACAAAGCTGAAAGAACTATGAAGAAACGAAACGGAAAATTCACATGTTCCCTTCATGTCCGCACTACAGGTACAACAATTGCCACATGAATTAGACAGGCTCTGGAAGGTAGAAACAAAATTACGCAAGCTGTCTTGTCTGTTTAGGAGGTAACTAATGACAATAAACTCTCTGCAAGTTGCAATGCTTTGCACCTGCAGATCTAGTGGTGTACTCACAATCATTGTGTTGTTGAAGGAGCAACGAGGAACCTGGAGGCTGGAAGCCTCTAATGATCATGCGATGTATTTTACATTTGAGTTTATCTTTTTTCCACATCTAAAGTAAAATTTCTTCTTTTCTATATTTCTTTCACTAAATAAAAATTATCCTATTATACTCATTAGGTCCTCTTCGTAAGGTTGTAGCTCAATCAATTAATTTCGTTTTTTCCTATTTAGAAATGATAAAAGCCGGAGAAAAGGAAGTTGTTTTCTATATTCTTGACAAAATAACAAATTAATCAAATCTTCTTACTGATTTTCACGAAAATTACATTTTACAATTTCCCCTTTGTTTCTATTCATAATATCTAATTTTAACGTATTTTCTTTGGTTCTGAAGTATAGTACTGATGCAAATGAATTGTCATCTATCCGTTCTTTCATTTTCTTTCCTATATATTCCTAAGCTCACTTTACTTTTTAATTCTTCCTATTTATCAGTACCCACTTTATGATTCCATTTATGTCTTAATCTGTCTTCTAATTTCCGTTACGTCTAAGTTTAATTCTTTCAGGTACTTTGCTCATTATGTCCACCGTCTTCCTCCTTCTTCTTGTATGTTTAGAGTTATGGTTTTCAGTATCTTTTTTCCCCTTTAGGGTACTGTTAATGTACTGCAGCTTTGCGTCTATCACTCTTGTTTTCATAAATATCCCTATCTCTCTCTTTACTATAGTATCTGCTGTACTTTTAGTCACACCTAATATTTTCCTAAATACTCCATCCTCTGTCCTTTGTAGAATCTCTATTTAAGTTTCCGAAAAGCTTATTATGTTTGATCCATACAGAATAGATAGTAATGCAATAATTTTCCCAAACGTTTTTCCTACTAGTACTTTATAAAAACTTTTCCCTATGACTGAATACGTTAGATCAGCTATTTTTTTTTCCTAACATTTCCCTTTACTTGCTCTTTGCCCTCCCCTTAATCAATATTTCTTGTGTGTCATTGGTAAATGTTTGCAATCGCATTTATAATTTTGGTGTGGATCCTGTATTCTGTTGAAACGTCTGCTAATACCTCCCTTCTTACAGAGTCGAAGGCTTTGCATTTACACAATAGAGAACAACAGCAAAACAAAGGAAACAAGAAATTCACATATAAAAAATCAAACAAGAAACCTACATCAGTTCACTTGACTTTTAACAACCCAGTAACCTTCTATTACTATTATTACTGTTATTACTAGCTAAGTTACAAACCTAGTTGGAAAGGCAGGATGCTAAATACCCAAGGGCTCCAACGGGGAAAAATAGCCCAGTCAGGAAAGGAAATAAGGAAATAAATATACCAAGGCATTACAGGAGATTTGTGAGTCACAAAAAGAAACCCGAAAAGAGACAAACTTATATTTGGTTAAAGTAATAATGGGCAGCTACCTTAAATATCTTCTTAACCAGTGACTCATATCATTATAATTGCAACTCATTAAAGCTGTTTATATTGTAATAGAATAAGTCACACGACGTTACTAATCAAAGTTGAATCTAGGCTGAAATTAATACTGAAGTTTGATCAAGTATTCCCGAGTAATTCACTTCACAACAAGGTATCCTCTCCATACACGACGAAGTTTTGTATCTAGTTATCTAATTTCATTACTATTGCAAGTCAGGATACAACACTAGCTGCAAAAGTTGGATGCTAAAAGCAGCTCAGCACGGAAAGGTACAATGACAAGTAAAGAATGAAATAGAACGATAAAAAACTAAAGATAAAATTAATTTGGATAAGCAAACTATAGTAAAATAAATGTGATAAATATCAAATAAACTACGAGACGAGGCTAGTGTGTCTGGTTTTAATTCTAATTTCCTCTGAAGAGATACTTGTCAAAACGTCAGCCGATTAATTGTGGTATAAAGTTCTTCATTTGTTAATTTTAGTGCACCGGTCATGAAACATTTTCCTTCTTACTCTACTTGTCTTAAAATGATTGTGCAGAAAACGCGAGATTCGCGAAATTGAGTTTTTTTCATGTCAACATTTGTGACATCTATAATAACTTACATTACACCACCTTCCACTGTAACGTTAAATGCCAACAATATCTATCAGACTACATAAAGAACATTCCCGATATAGCAAAAGCAGGAAACAAAAATAACACTATTTCATATATTTTACTAAGCGTATAAACAGACATTGGCAGCATCCTTGAGATAATACTCTACCGACTTCTAAATATTTCAGTTTCCTCTGGATTAGTTTCCAATTCAGCTGATTTAATGAACATTTCACTGGTATCTAATACAGGAAGTTTCAATTTAACTTTAATTTGAAGATGAGTACCAGTGCTTTTTCGTCTTTATGAAATGTACTCAGCCTATTATCAGTTAGTAAGAACATTGTATCGGGATGCTGATACTTGATCCAAAGGGTCTGCCTGCTGAATTACCAACAGCCATCCCTGGACCTACTTTGGGAGGAGAGGGGGCTGGCCGTCCCTTGACCTACTTTGGGTGGAGAGGGGGCCTGGGCGCTATTCATATGTGTATACAAAGACTATATACTGAAGGAAGATAGGAAGGCTCAAAATACGAATGTAAATATACTAGTTGCTGACTCCAAAGTGAACACAATAGTTTGACCGCTCAGTCTTTAAAGGCAGGTCTACACGCTCCGTTTTGCACAACAATTTGTCTGCTCAGTCTTAAGACGGAATGAAAACCTTACAATTTTATTGCGTCTACACGGTACCATGATGTTTGCATAAATTTCGCTGAGTTTTGTCAACATCGTTATGGAGGAGGTACTCGTTTTGTCAATTTTGATGTGTTGTGTTGTGAAAAAAAAAAAAAAAAAGATTTAGCCAATTCTTTGCGGTAAACACTTTTCAAAGAATTTCTTTTTTTTTTTTACCACCATGTCTCTGTTGGCATTTTTATAAATTTCTTTGAATTTTTTCACTAAGCTTTAATAAGCCCTCCCCTTTTTATCCCGGTCACTATAATCCTTTGATTTGACACGCCAAATGCATGGGAAACTTTCGTACAATGCAATAAATTCTGTGAGGAACTCTCGAGAACATTGCCTAAGGTCTGCCATTGTTGCTTGTTGAATTAAAACTGATGCACAAGATAAAACGAAAGGCGGTGCTACCGTCTACACGTACCGACTTGTCTGCACAATTCATGGATATCTATGCTCTCCTAGCCCAGTTCTCGCTGCAACTGTACCGTCTTGCGTTGGAGTCAAAACTGCGCTGTTTTCCTGTCCACACTCAACGTTTTATCTGCAACGTCTTGAACTGTGCAGACAAAAGGTTGTGGAAAACGTAGCGTGTGGACCAGCCTTTTAGATGGCGTTGTAGGCATATCGCACGTCGTCTGTTTGTTTATATTTTAGAATTTGACAGTTGACAAACGAAATCGTGTCGAAAACAGTGAATAAGTCACACAAGAGTTTTGTTTGCAATAAACGAAAAGCAACCGAACCTCTTTGGTGTTTCACAGGTTCCCTAAGGATAAAGAGCGGTAAGTACTAATAGTATAATACATGAAATATGTGCTCCCCATGAGTAAACCTCACTAATATTAGGTATAAGATTAAGGCTAAGCATCCGCAATACACTTTTCTCAAACTTTTTTATTTGGTCATAAAGCTATTGAAACTATGTATTTCTCGTGAGCTGACATATTTAGCGTTAGGAACATGTTTAGTGGTATGTAAAGCTCATGAATATTTCATCATGCTTACCCACTTGAGTAGCATTACAGGAGTATATTGCTTCTACATGTTATTTTGTTAAAGTGTTCCTAGTCTTATTATTTTTTGTATTTCCTAAATAAAGACAAACATTTTACAGTATTTGCATACTGTATTTGTATTTTCAGGTGCAGAATTTGTGTTAATTTGTCTGTGTTTTCTATGTTGGCATAATTACTTTGTCTTATGTTTGCACTATGTATCTAATTCTTAAACAAACCTTATTTTAGTATTATGTTTTCTCATATTTATAATTATATTAGAGTTTATTTGCATGTATTTCATGATGAAATTTTAGTTTGTTTGTATGTTATTTTTTTTTTAGGAGGGGGTTACAGTTTTTATATGAGCAATATTATTGAAGGAGTTATTTTTCCTCATTTATGTATATTTTATTAATGTTCATTTGCATGTGATTCATTTCTCATTTTTGGTTGGCTTGTATGCTACCTTATTTCGATTTCCAAGCCCA
>NC_090742.1:31203869-31231369 GCF_036898095.1 Palaemon carinicauda
TACTGTAAAATAAAGTACTTCTTTGGTGTGCCGCCACATCCCACTCTAGAACAGCAAGCTAAAATAATTCCTAAATCACAGAAGATTGCAAAGAATTCCTCATTCAAGAAAATAATGAGGACTCCTGACCACATCGGTTGACTTCCAAGTTCGCTGTTTTCATATTGTGAAGGATGGCGAGCGAGGGAAAAGAAAACGGGAATAACTGCTAAAAAAAATAATTTATGCAAATCTTATTCAGTACGACAGAATCTGAAAGATCGCCCAGTCACCTTTCAAACATGACTGACATTCTATCAGTTCGTACATGAATGGGAAGAAGACTAAATTATAGCATAGGGCCAAAAGGTAATTGTTCGTAACCGATGGCCCCAATAATCCAGTGTAATAACGTAGTCCAGACACAAAGAAAAGAATAAAATAGGAGGAAGAAAAAAACGTTTTACCAGACTCCTGAATCATGGAATCCTTTAAGCTACGAACAGTCTAGTAAAAATAGGGTTGAATCTGGGGAGAAAAAATTATATTTTTATCACAAAAAGCGCAATTTTATGTAGATTAACATATCCAAAATTTTCTCAAAGTGTGCTTGACGAAATTTGTTTTACAGCGAGTCAAGTAATGTGGGGATAATTTTTGCAAAATTTAGTACAAAATTTTGTACAATTTTAAGAATATCACTTACAGAAAAATAATCAGAAATCTGGATTTCCTTCGTTCTTATTTTATCACCTACAACTGATGAGGATTTGAATCATAAATAATAAATTTACCGTTGATGAGGTCAATGGCTTTACCGTCCGAAACCTATCATCAATTGTTGGTGACGAAAAGTTATAAAATAATTACGAAGGAAATACAGATTTTTTTCTGGTTATTTTTCTGTTAGTGATAATCTTAAAATTGTACAAAATATTACCAAATTTTACAAAATACCACCACGTTACTTGACTCGCTGTGTGTATATATATATATATATATATATATATATATATATATATATATATATATATATATATATATATATATGTATGTATATATATATATATATATATATATATATATATATATATATATATATATATATATATATATATATATATATATATATATATATCCCCAAAAGCACTTTGAATTATTCTGGATTTGTTCGTCTACATAAAATTCCGGTTCTTTTGACACCAAATTCATATATATATATATATATATATATATATATATATATATATATATATATATATATATATATATATACAATATAATATTTTTCCTTGGTTTGATAATTTTTTGCCTTATTTTTACTAGACTAGAAAAACAGATTTATCATATGAATTTCAAAACTTTCACTGTAATCAAACCAACCTTTCAATGTCCGCGAGGAAAGCTAAAGATGAAAAAATATGGCACACACGACAGATAGTAGGATAATCATATTGATAACGAATAAAGAAAGGTGGGGAAAAGAAACAAATTATTATCAGAAGGAAAACTGAAATAAAGTGAGATGATGATCTAATAATTTCATAGGAAGACTGAAGAAACGTAATAATAATAATAATAATAATAATAATAATAATAATAATAATAATAATAATAATAATAATAATAATAATAATAGGAAGAAGAAGAAGAAGAAGAAGAAGAAGAAGAAGAAGAAGAAGAAGAAGAAGAAGAGGAGGAGGAGGAGGAGGAGGAGGAGGAGGAGGAGGAGGAGGAGGAGGAGGAGTAATTATAATAAGCAACTAGATTCACTTAATTTCATTTCAAGAAAAACGTAAAAGCTAATTCAATTTCAACCCTCTTCGTGAAATTTTTACACAAAAAAGTACTTATGAAAACTCTTCATTGGAATAAAATTATCATTAGGCCTAATACGTTCATCAGAACGGATAATATTCAACAATATTAAAAAGGGTAATTTTCCATTAAGGAGAGATGAACATTTGAACATTCTTCTAAGAATGACTAAGGTGAGCGTTTTCGGCCTTGAGATATTACCTTTGGTAGGATGGAAAAGTTAATTGACTTTTATATTTCATTAACATGAAGAAAAAAAGGGTCGTTGGTGCAAAGCTGCCGACAAGAAGTTTATAGACGCCTGACTACGTGTTAACGTGACAACGACTCACGCCGAAGTGACATGTTCACACCGTTTAAAAGTAAACGTTTGGTCTTCAGATCGATAACGAACAACTTCAGCTCTCCCCCCAGCATGACCTGAATAACTATTAACTTCATCTATAATTTTAAAAAACATATTCTGAAACACAGTCCCTAATATTTTTCCTTCATATTGGGTGCCAAAATTATAGTCACGCATCTTTGTTGTAGCGGTGTCGCAT
The DNA here is from genome assembly GCF_036898095.1 of Palaemon carinicauda. NCBI lineage: Eukaryota > Metazoa > Arthropoda > Malacostraca > Decapoda > Palaemonidae > Palaemon > Palaemon carinicauda. The sequence goes on from NC_090742.1 coordinate 31,206,212, forward strand.
GATCGCCACGTGCGTGACTTCATTTCTGCCGCTTCGTATCCCACTGTTTTAGCATAAACACGACACCATAGAAAATCACATATGGCAATCCAAATTAATACTTTACCTGAACCCATACAAAAAGGTTTTCCAATTTCTTTCATCTCAGAAAAACCATTCTTTCGCTATGTGAATCACAATGATCTTCCAGAGAAATTGGAACTGAAGGAAAAATAAAATATAAGAACTACAAAAATGCTTACTTCGTCAACCAGTCAAGCAAAACATTGTATAAATAATGAGACTGATTTAGAGAATGGAAAATAAACGTGCAGACATAATTGGTAAAAAAAGAATCGTTTTATTTAGTATTAAATTTTGACTCTTAATCTTAAAACTTTCCTTCAGTTGCTTGAAAAGTTGTCGCTTGATTAGAAATCATAAGAAAATAAGCCAAAGTTTTTAACCTGGGAGTGTGATTTCCGAGTTAATATATGAGACGATCATTAAAGTGTGTTGGGATCATTTCTCTTTTACAACATTATCCGCATTTCAAAGGAAAGAGATAAAATGAGACAAAACAAAACTTCACTCATCATTAAGTCAGAAATAATTTGAGACACACGACCGCTCTATCATGGATTCGATTTTGCGAACGAATTAGATATTGTGATTGGAGAGACCTTGACATCCGACATTTGTAAAATAGGTCACGGAGAGGTCGGAAAGCAACAAAGAGCATCTAATCAGGACTGAACTTTGACACGATATTCGAGGTCACCTACCTTTCTCTTCTCCGATCTTTATCTCATTTCTTTTCTAACAGTCATTAAAGAAATATCGAATAATATGATAATGACCATCGTGAGATTGCATCTTTTTTTTCCAAGCACTGCAGTCGTTTTCAAGATAATTGCTTGGTCAACTTTTGATGTTGCAAAGGCTGACAATGCAAACATGCAAGATCAGAGAGGTCTCACCGAAATGGGAAACCTTCAGACTGGGATAGATTCATCGTTTCATTTGAAATGTATATATATATATATATATATATATATATATATATATATATATATATATATGTGTGTGTGTGTGTGTGTGTCTGTGTGAGTGTATGTATGTGTGATATTTACAGGTTTCTGAAACCATTTCATGTTACAAGAAACGACGTATTAATGTGTGTAATATATATATATATATATATATATATATATATATATATATATATATATATATATATATATATATATATATATATATATATATATATATATATATATATATATATATCTCGTCATCAAATTACAAAATTTGTCCTGGATCTTAAAGATTCTTGGGAGGCTTCCTAGAAAATTATTCATTTCTCGAAAACTCTCCGTGACTTTCCAGTGTCTTCATAACTTCCACAAACATACGGAATTGTACTTGAGTTTTTAAAAGCCTTCATACTGAGGAGTGGTTCTATTGTTCTACCACTGGGTCCCTCATGGCAGTCATTAGGTAATAGCTGAAACCGCCTTTGACTGATAATAAGGACTCGTCATTTCCTTCACTTTTATTTCCAAATAAAATACGCTACATAAACAACCGTACTTATGGTAGTAGCATACATATTCATATATATTTTATATATAAAAATATATAAATGTATATATATAATAAAAATACACGTATGCATGTATGGATATTTATATATACAAACACACATGTATATATATACATATGTATATATATACATATATATATGTATGTATATATGTATATATATATATATATATATATATATATATATATATATATATATATATGTGTGTGTGTGTGTGTGTATATATATATATATATATATATATATATATATATATATATATATATATATATATATATATATATATACATATATGTACATACTATTATATATATATATATATATATATATATATATATATATATATATATATATATATATATATATATATATATATATATATATATACGCACACACGCACTTTTATAAGTGAGCGTGTATGCGTACTAGGGCCGTGGGTCCAATGAAGAAGTATATATACAGTAGGTTAGAACAATCCAGAATACCTCATAAGCAGAACACTGCGTAATTATATCAAATGGTTGGACTACTTCAATAGCAACTTCACGCATAGAAAGAAATCATATTTCCTTCGTCGAGATACAAATAAGAATACCATATTAAAAAGAATGATGGTACCAAGAAACCTCCGAGATAAAAATACATATCAGGAAAGCTGGTAGCAAAAATAGCGTCGAGCCTCATGAAGGGTAAATATGCTGCCGGCAAAATAAGGACTTGAATAAATAATAATAAAAGATACTGAAGGGTCCCATAATAAGCAACAATATTTGATCAGGTGCGTCCAGATGTTGAAGGGGTAATTGTTAATTGGCGTTGAATTCTACGTAAGATGAATAAACGTCAGGAAAATTGTGTATAGCATGGAATCTTGAAAAGTAACTGAACGGCGTTTCCGTTGTATATATTTTATTACATCTATGTTTATAGCTACAATCTAAAAATATATATTTTTATATCAAGTTTTATTGACATTATTGCCACAAATTTAAGTTAACCAATCGGTTAATTTTTAATGGTTTAGTGCTTCTCTTTATTCTGAAGAATGGTAATTGTTCTCTTTATTCTGAAAATTGTAACTAGCTGTTATCTTCATTCAGAAGAATGGTAACTGTTCTCTTCGTTCTGAAGGATGGTAACTGTTCTCTTTATTCTGAAGAACTGGATCTAACTGTTATCTTCATTCAGAAGAATGGTAAGTGTTCTTTTCATTCTGAGTAAAGGTTACTCTCTCTTCTTTTCATTCTGAAGAATGGTTATTGTTTTCTTTATTCTAAAGATAGGGTAACTAATTTTTCTTTTCATTCTGATGAATTGTAACTGCTCTATTCATTCTGAAGGTGCTAACAGTTCCCTTCATTATAAAGAATGGTAAACAACTGTTCGCTTCAATGTGATTTAGGATGGTAACTGTAGGATGGTAACTGAGTGATCTTTTTATTGTGAAGGCTGGTTACCAAATATTCTCTTTATTCTGAAGAAGGGTAACGAACTGTTCTCCTGATTCTAAAGAATGAAAACTAACTGTTTTCACTTTAAAGAACGGTAACTAAGTCCTCTTCATCCTGAAGAAAATGAAGAATGGTAACTAACTTCTCTTCATTCTAAAGTGTGGTAATTAACTTCCCTTTTCATTTTGACGAATAGTAACTGTTAAGAAAAGTGGGCGAAAGGAGAATGGTGGCAGTTAGCTGACTAATAATGGTAGGGAATAGTTTGGAAAGTAAAGTATTAGTAAGACTAATGTAAAGCGTGGTTCGGACAGAATTTTATCTGTATAAAGGTGTCCTTTTGTTATTGTAGTTTTAAAATTAACATAGTACAAAAATTTCTTATTTTCCTTTTACTTTTTGTTGCCTGGTATTCTTGGATACGATAATGGCGTAGTATTTTGTGATGCTGAAGTTGACCATTGTTGATTTTGCATCATTGGAGAGATGGAGAGTGAGACCCGAGAGACTTTGTAATGAGGCTTGTATTTCTTCTGCTGATTGATGCTCAAGTGTTTCATGCAAAGTTCTTATATCTCCTGATTGAGGAACTGGTGAGATTGAGTCCGAATTAGATTCATTTCTGGGTGTAAAGTCTTCATCTGATTAGTCGTCTTCTGAACTTTCAGCTAGTCTCTCTTCATCTTGTGTGAAATCTTCCATTTTCTACTGTATATCCTGAAATTCCTGAAATTTACATGTTCTTTTTTTACGGTTCTTCTGTCTTTTGTTCCTCTTTATGGTGCTTTCTACCGTATCCATTGTTTCTTCAGAAAAATGTATTGTTGGTAAATTACTAAGGGTTTGAATCTTCCTTGATGCAGCTATTGCTATATTTATTAATGTCGCAATTCTTATGTCTCCTTATATATTGTTTAGGAGACTATATGCTTTACTTTGACAAATCCCTATATTAGTAGCTGTTACCTTAACGTAACGTGTACAGTTGTTTGTAATGGACATTGCAACTCTCCTCGTCTTATCACTTGTATTTTCTTTTTTAATTAGAGCCTTTCCCTAATGGGCATTTCGCTGCGAAAGTTTTATGTTGTTGATTGCAGTTGACACATTTCTTCATATTTTCTGTATTTTCCTTGAGCGTGACGTCATCTGATGAGAATTCAGAGCATAATTCGAAGTTTTTACTTTTAGAACATTCTTTAAACAGATGCTCATAAAAATGGCACTCATTGCAAATAGACAATTGCACAAACATATCTTGTTTCATATATTGCCTTGCGATGTATTGTTAGGCTAAAAAGAGGCCACCTTCTATGGCCCTCTTTGCCATCTTTGGTGTTTTAAATTCTATTTTCAGAATGCGGGAATTATTTGGAATCTTTATCACAACATCCACTGTAATCCAGTCACTTTTCCTTTCAATGGTTTCGTTGAGATCTTGTTCTCCGTATTCTGATGTTGTTACATTAAGAATGTATTGCTACGATTGTTTTCAAACTCTTCTTTTAGAAAGACCGTCTTGTTATCCGTCTCTAAGATCTTATCCGAGTCATCTTCGTCTATATTAACGAAAAGTCTTGAGTTCGCGTCAGTACTTTGTAAACTCTAACCCTAATGTTGACTGTACATTTACATAACCTACATGTTCTTGGCTCGTTAAAAGGCCTGAGAATGTGGTCTTGTATCTTAATCTTCATTATGCATTAGAGCTTCCATTTTTCTTGAAGTTTTGTCACAATGAAGGGTGACACATAAACCTACTTATGCTGGAAATGAAAGAGGCCAGAACGAAGTCAATGACCTCGAGTAAAGGATAGATTTTTAAAAGAACCACACACACCACTATATTTGAGTTCTAGGCGGACCACTATGGGTGTTGGATGCAGACTGGAGTCCTCTTTATTCTGAATAATGGTAAATAAATGTCCTCTTCAATATGAAGAATGATAAAGAACTCTCCTCTTCCTTTTGAAGACTGAAAAATAATTATCCCTTTAATTCTGAAGACTGATAAAAAAAAAGGCCTCTTCAATGGAAAAAATGCTAACTAACTCTTCTCTTCCTTTTGAAGTCTGAAAAATAACTATCCCCTTCATTCTGAAGAATGGTAAATAAATGTCCTTTTCAATATGAAGAGTGATAACTAACTCTTCTCTTCATTTTGAAGACTGGAAAATAATTACCCCTTCACCCTGAAGAATGATAAATAAATGTCCTCTTCAATATAAAGAATAAATTAGTAACTAACTCTTCTCTTCATTTTGAAGACTGAAAAATAACTATCTCCTTCATTCTGAAGAATGGTAAATAAATGTCCTCTTCAATATGATGAATGGTAACTTACTCTTCTCTTCATTTTGAATAGTAACTAACTGTCCTCTTCAATTTGAAGAATGGTAACTATATTCTATTCATTCTGAAGAATGGTAACTAACTCTTTGCTGCATTTTGAAGAACAGTTACTAATTGTCCTCTTCATTTTGAAGAATGGTGACTAACTATTCTCTTCATTTTGAATAGAAAATAACTTCTCTTCATTCTGAAGAATGGTACCTAACTGTTCTCATCGTTTAGAAGAACAGTAATTAACTGTTCTCTTCATTTTGAAGAATGGTAACCATCAGTCCTATTCATTCTGAATAATGGTAACCAGCTTTTCACTCAATTTTGGAGGATAGTAACTAACTGTCCTCTTCAATTTGAAGAATGGTAACTAACTCTCCTCTTCATTTTTTCATTTTGAAGAATAGAAAATAACTACGCTCCTCATTCTCAAGAACTGTAGCTAACTCTTCTCTTCATTCTGAAGAATGGTAACTGACTTTTCTATTCATTTTGAAGACTAGAAAATAACTCTACTCTTCCCGTTTGAAGAATGGTAACTAACTGTCCTTTGCATTCTGAAGAATTGTAACTATCTCTTCTCTTCGTTTTCAGGAATGGTAACTAACTGTCCTTCTCATTCTGAAAAAAAATGTTCAACTAAATCTTCTCTTCATTTTGAAAGATAGAAAATAACTCTCCTTTTTATTCTGAAGAATGGTAAGTAACTCCTCTCTTCATTCTGAAGAATGGCAACGAACTCTTCTCTTAATTTTGAAGAATAGAAAATAACTGCCTACTTCACTCTGAAGAATGGTAACGAACTCCTCTCTTCATTCTGAAGAATGGTAATTAACAGTCCTCTTAATTGAGAAGAATGGTAACTAACTGCACTATTCACTTTAAAGAATAGAAATTAATTATCTTATTCATTCTGAAGAATGGTAACTACCTGTTCTCCTAATTTTGAAGAATGGTAACAAGTAGTCCACTTCCTTCTGAAGAACGTTAACTAACTTTCCTTTTCCTTTTAAAAAACGGTAACTAACTGTCCTCTTCCATCTGAATAATGGCAACTAACTCTTCTCTAAATTTTGAAGTCTGGAAAATAACCATCCACTTCATTTTGAAGAAAGGTTGCTAACTATTCTCTTCATTCTGAAGAATGGAAACTAACTCTTGTCTTCATTTTGAAGACTGGAAAATACATGACCTCTTCATTCTGAAGAATGGTGACTAACTATTATCTTCATTTTGAAGAATGGTAGCTAATTATCCACTTCAATCTGAAGAATGGGAACTCATTCCTCTTTCCATTTTGAAGAATGGTAACTACCGGTCCTTTTCATTCTTTAGAATGGTAACTTACTCTTCTCTTCATTTTAAAGATCAGGAGATAACCGTCCTCTTCAATTTGAAAAAAGGCAACTAACTATCCTCTTCATTCTGAAGAATGCTAATTAACTCTTCTCTTCATTCTAAAGAATGGTAACTAACTCTTCTCTTCATTTAGAAGAATGGTAACTAACTGTCCTCTTCATTCTGAAGAATGGTAATTACCTTTTCTCTTTATTTTGAAGACTGGAAAGTAATTATCCTCTTCATTCTACAAGATGGTAACTAACTATTCTCTTCATTTTGAAGAATTGTAAATAACTGTCCTCTTCAGTTTGAAGAATGGTAACTATTTTCTTTCTTCTGAAGAATGGTAAGTAACTGTTTTCTTAATTTTGAAGAATGGTAACTAACTGTCCTCTTCATTCTGAAGAATGGTAACTAACTCTTCTTTTCATTTTTAATAGTGGTAACTAACCGTCATCTTTATTCTCAAGAAGGGTAACTAACTCTTCTCTTCCTTGTAAAGACAAGAAAATACCTGTACTCGTCATTATGAAGAATGGTAACTAATTCTTCTCTTCATTCTGAAGAAGGAAACTAATTCTTTTAGTCACTCGAAGAATGGTAAATAACCCATCTCTTCATTCTGAAGAATGGTGGCTAATTGTCCTCTTCATTTTTAAGAATGGTAACTAACTGTCTTCTTCAAACGGAAGAAAGATAACTAATCAGCGTCTTCACTCTGAAGAATGCTAAGTTCTCTCTTCATTCTGAAGAATGTTAACTAACTGCCCTGATCATTCTGTATAATGGTAACTAATAGTCCTCTTTATTCTGAAGAATGGTAACTAGCTGTCCTCTTCATTCTAAAGAATGGTAAATAACTGTCTTCTTCATTCTGAATAATGGTAGCTGTCTTCTTCATTCTGAACAATGGTAACTAACTGTCCTATTCATTCTGTAGAATTGTAACTAACTCTTCCATTTTGCAGACTGGAAAATAACTGTCCTCTTCATTCTGAAGAATGGTAACTAACTCTTCTCTTCATTTTGAAGAATGGTATCTAACTGTCCTCTTAATTCTGCAGAATGGTAATTAACTGTCCTTTTTACTGAGAAGAAGGGTAACTAATCGTCCTTTTCATTCTAATGAATGGTAACTAACTGTCCTCTTCATTCTGAAGAATGGTAACTAACAGTTCTCTTCATTCTGAAGAATGATAACTAACAGTCCTCTCCATTCTATAGAATTGTAACTAACTCTTCTCTTCATTTTGAAGACTGGAAAATAATTGTTCCCTTCATACTGACTTATTCTAAAAAAATGGTATCTAAATCTTCTCTTCATTTCAAAGATTGGAAAATAACTGTCCTCTTCATTTTGAAAAATGGTAACTAACGCTTCTCTTAGTTCTGAAGAATGGTAACTAACTCTTTTCTTCCTTTTGAAAAATGGTACCTAACTGGCCTCTTCATTATGAAGAATGATAACTAGCTGTCCACTTCCTTATACAGAATGGTAACTAACTGTCCTCTTTATTCTGAAGAATGGTAACTAACTGTCTCTTTATTCTAAAGAATGGTAACTAATTGTTCTTTTTCATATTGGAGAATGGTAACTAGCTGTCCTCTTCATTCTATAGAATGGTAACTAACTGTCCTCTTTATTCTAAAGAATGGTAACTAACTGCACTCTTCATTCAGAAGAATGGTAGTTAACTGTCCACTTCATTCTTTAGAATGGCAACTATGGTAACTAACTCTTCTATTAATTTCTAAGACTGGATAATAACTGCCCTCTGAAGAATGGTAACTAACTGCAGTCTTCATTTTGAAGAATGGCAACAAATTCTTCTCTTCATTCTGAAGAATGGTAACTAACTCTTCTCTTTATTCTGAAGACTGGGAAATAATTGTTCTCTTCATACTGACTATTCTAAAAAAATGGTATCTAACTCTTCTCTTCATTTTAAAGATTGGAAAATAACTGTCCTCTTCATTTTTAAAAATGGTAACTAACTATTCTCCTCGTTCTGAAGAATGGTAACTAACTCTTTTCTTCCTTTTGAAAAATGGTACTTAACTGTCCTCTTCATTATGAAGAATGATAACTAGCTGTCCTCTTCATTCTGAAGAATGATAACTAATTGTCTCTTTATTCTGAAGAATGGTAACTGTCTCTTTCTTCTGAAGAATGGTAACTAATTGTCCTTTTTCATACTGGAGAATGGTAACTAGCTGTCCTCTTCATTCTATAGAATGGTAACTAACTACCCTCTTCATTCAGAAGAATGGTAGCTTACTGTCCACTTCATCCTTTAGAATGGCAACTAACTCTTCTCTTTATTATGAAGACTGAAAAATAACTTACTCTCCTATTCATTTTGAAGACTGGAAAATAACTGTCCTCTTCATTCTGAAGAATGGTAACTAACTGCAGTCTTCATTTTGAAGAATGGCAACGAACTCTTCTCTTCATTCTGAAGAATGGTAACTAACTATCCTCTTTATTCTGAAGAATGGTAACTAACTCTCCTCTTCATTTTGAAGAAATGCAACTAACTCTTCCTTTATTTTGAAGACTGGAAAATAACTGCCCTATTCATTCTGAAGAATGGTAACTAACTTCTCTCTTCAATCTGAAGAAGGGTAACTAACTGTCTTCATCATTATTAAAAAATGGAAACTAACTGTCCTCTTCATTTTGAAGAATGGCAACTAACTCTTCATTCTGAAAAAATGTAACTACCTATCCTCTTCCTTTTGAAGAATGATAACCAATTATCCTCTTCAATCTGAAGATTAAAAAATAACTGTCCTCTTTATTCTAACAATTCTCTTCATGCTGAAGAATGGTAGCTGGTTTCTTCACTCTGAAGAATTGTAACTATTCTCATTGTTCTGAAGAATGGTAACCAAATGTTTTCTTCATTCTTAAAAATTGTCACTAAATGATCTCTTCATTCTGAAGAATGGTAACTATTTTCTTCATTCTGAAGAATTGTAACTGTTCTCATCATTCTGAAGAAAGATAAATAAATGTTCTTATCATTCTAAAAAATGGTAACTTAAACTTTTCTTCATTCTGAAAAATGGTAACTAAATGTTGTCTTCGTTCTGAAGAATGGTAACTAAATGTTCTCTTCATTCAGGAGAATGGTAAGTAAATGTTCTCTTCCTTCTGAAAAATGGTTACTAAATGTCTCTTCATTCTGAAGAATGGTAACTAAATGTTCTCTATTCATTCATTCTTCATTGTGAAGAATGGTAACTAAAAGTTCTCTCCCTTCTGAAAAATGGTAACTAAATGTTCTCTTCATTCTGAAGATTGGTAACCGTTTTTTTCATTCTGAAGAATGGTAACCGATTTCTTCGTTGTGAAGAATGGTAACTGTTTTTATTATTCTGAAGAATGGTAACTAAATATTTCTTCATCCTGAAGAATGGTAACTAACTCTTTTCTTCATTTAGGAAGAATGATAACCAACTGTCCTCTTCAATCTGAAGACTGGAAAATAACTGTCATCTTTATTCTAGCAATTCTTTTCATTCCGAAGAATGGTAACCGTTTTCTTCATTCTGAAGAATTGCAACTGTTCTCATCATTCTGAAGAATGGTCACTAAATGTTCTCTTCATTCTTAAGAATGGCAACTAAATGTTCTCTTAAGTCGGACGACTGGTAACCGTTTTCATCATTCTGAAAAATGGTAAATGTTCTCATCATTCTGTAGAATGGTAACTATTCTCTTCATTCTGAAGAATGCTTACTAAATGTCTCTACACTCTGAAGAACGATAACTAAATCTGTTCATTCTGAAAATTGGTAACCGTTTTCTTCATTCTGAAGAATGGTAACTGTTGTCATTATTCTGAAGAATGATAAATAAATGTTCTCACCATTCTGGAAAATGGCAACTCAAAGTTTCTGTCATTCTGAAAAATGGTAACTAAATGTTCCCTTCATTCTGAAGAATGGTAACTAAATGTGTTCTACACTCTGAAGAACGGTAAGGTAACTCAATCTATTCATTCTGAAAAATGGTAAAAGATTTCATCATTCTGAAGAATGGAAACTGTTGTTATCATTCTGGAGAATGATAAATAAATGTTCTCATCTTTCTGAAAAATGGCAACTCAAAGTTTTCTTCATTCTGAAAAACAATGTTAACTAAATGTTCTCTTCATTCGAAGAATAATAACTAAATGTTCTCTTCATTCGAAGAATAATAACTAAATGTTCTCATCGTTCTGAGGAATGGTAACTAAATGTTCTAATTCTGAAGATTGGTAACAGTTTTCTACATTCTGAGAAAGAGTAACAGCTTTCATCATTGTGAAGAATGGTAAATAGTCTCTTCATTTTGAAGAATGGTAACTAAATGTTCGCTTCATTCTGAAGAATAACAACTAAATGTTCTCTTCAGTCTGGTGAATGGTAACAAAGTGTTCTATTGATTCTGAAGAATGGTAACTAAGTGTTCTCTCCATTTTTAAGAATGGTTACCTAAAGTGATCTTGGTAAATGTGAGAGTGAAAGCTGAAAATACTGAGTGAAGCAGGAGATTCTAATGTTAAATTTATAAGATTTCCAAGAAAATAAGATCCCAGAACTAAAGTTGTATTCATAATTAAGACCTATAGTGAATATTTGTGGGGATGGAAAATTTCGAGTAAAAATTTCAATTAATAATATCGAGGATTTGCTGAAAGAGAATGAGAAGAAACAGAGAAATACGAAACCTAAAACAAAACAAAAATGTCAACAAAAAGTCCCTTTTACTCGAAACTTGGAGGCTGTACAAAACGTTTACAGGCAGGACATGTCTTTCCCATCTCTTATCGCTGTACTTTTAGAGATGCGGGTCCCTAGTAAGAACAAAAAAAAAAAAAAAGTAAGTTTCCAACAAATGAACTTCCATCTAATGATAACAAACCTATAAACCTAAGCGACGACAGATGCTTAAAACCTGGTAATACTAAAAGTATTCAGACCAGCCTTATCTAGAACTCGAAGTCTAGTCGATAAATTCTACCGATGCTGAAAGTAACATCTTTAACAATTCTGGAAATTGAAGGTCGCTATACTAAGGCTAACCACAACAAAGAGACCCTACAATGAAAATGGCGTCTCGCAATATAAGGCTTGATTACATCAAAATAAAAACCCAGAGACTGTAATGCCTTCCATAATAACGTTGAGAATATTTCCTTATCTCAAAGGCGGAAATATCGGATATGGTGAAAAGAAATTCATTCTTATTATTCGATTTTTTGGGGGGGGCCAATGCTACTTCAATTTTGATGAAAGCCCTTCTCGGAGTTCCGTCCTTTAACCTTAAGATTCACTCTTTCAGCTTCAGCAAGGGATCGAAGTTTTTCAGACTAAATCTGTTTAATTTCAATAAAAGTGATTTTAATTTTATTTACTCGCTTACGACTTCTCCGGATTAGCTATAAGACCTTTTCATCCTTTTTATCTATTTCAGTCAAAAAAAAAAAAGTTTTTATAATTATTTTTTTTTATTTAATACAGAAAGTAGAATCTACCTTTTTATGTAATTTCTCATGCTATAAAATAACCATCGAAGGAAATGCCACCATCAACAGGAACACGTTGTCACAATTAGGAAACAAAAGAATATATTTCCATTTCTAAGGAATACATCTCTGGGAAAACTTCAAAAAACTTGCTACAGAAAATCACTAAAATAGAAACATCTGAGAACTGCTAATGTACTTCTAATTGCTTCCAAAGGTCAAGTCTTCTTCCCCTTTCCTGATCCTTCTCTTTCATACTTTTTTTTTTTTTTACCTGGCTGCATGAAGGTACCAAGGCTGTCCATCATATTACACATCATTTTCCACTGAATAATAGGGGCAATAAATATCCGTAACATTCCCACATTACACCAAAAGATTCTAAGATAACTCCAAATTATTAAATTCTTAACTTGTGTCATGAACTCTCACCATTAGAAATACACACACATAAAAAAAAAACCTCTCGCCAAATAGAAAGCACGGAAAAAAATACAAGATTAAAAATCTCGATAATTAACGATAAGTTCAAGGAAATTACCAATACATAAAAATAAAGACGACTTTGTTTCACTTTTGAATTTTCAATCTATGTGTTTCACTTTTTAATTCTCAATCCATGATTAAACGATGAAAACCTTCTACTATATAATGTCTCATCATCAAAATGATTGGCCTTCTTCCTCTTTATCCCCGACGTCGCCATTTTCCTCAAGTCAAGTTTTGCAAGCTCATCTCAACGATCAGTCCCCGGCCATCGGTCTCTCTATCGAAGCGTCATGATGAATTAGTGAGGCGAACAATTTACTTACCTAAACTCCAGAAGACGTTTAGCTCTTAATGCTTCTTTTATCGATTTCCCATTTTTTTCTGATCTAACTTTCATTCCGATTTTATACATGGATATTAAAATGATTAAACACAACCTGCTAATAATGTTATTACAATTAAACATAAATGTTGCATCTTTTCTTACGAAAGACCGAATACCACACATTGTTCCGGAAGTTAAAATCCGCCCTAGACCAAATTGTTGAATGATCTTAATAATTTAATAGGATTGCTATTACACAATCTGGTTGCAACCAGAACCAAACTTTTAAACAATTGTTGGGTATCAGAGCTATTTCTCCTTAAAGTGACGTCAGACATGCACGGACATGGTAACAAGGTAATGTGAGGGACACGTGTTCAAGGTAGTCGGTTGCCCAAGGTACCAGACACCCGTTGAGATACTACCGCTAGAGTTATTGAATCCTTTGACAGGCCAGACAGTAATACATTGGATCCTTCTCTCTGATTACGGCTAATTTTTCTTTTGCCTACATATACACCAGACAGCACTCATATTACTAAACATTTCTTCTTCACTCAAGGGGTTAACTACTGCACCCTTGATAACGGTAGAAGAAACTCTTTAGCTATGGTAAGCTGTCCTTCTAGGTCTAGGAGAAGGACACTTCAAAATCCAACCATTGTTCTCTAGTCTTAGGTAGTGCCATAGCCTCTGTGCCATACTCTTCCATTGTCTTAGTGTAAACTTCTTTTTCTTGAAGGTACCAAACACTGTTCTATAGTTTTTTTTTCTTTTCCTCTTGTTTTTTCAAGTTTTTATTGCTAAAAATGTTATTACTTTTCTTAAAATACCAAATTTTAATTGTTCATTTATTCTTTTGTAGTTTAATTATTTCCTTGTTTCATTTCCTCACAGGACTATTTTCCCCTGTAGCAACCCTTCGGCTTATAGCGTCCTGTTTTTTCAACTAGGGTTGTAGTTTAGCTCCCAATGATAATAATAATAGTAAAACCGTCTTTGGAAATGATAAGAGTTTTCAAAATTGATCGGAAGTTTCACCTCATTATAATAATAACTTCTGGTAGCTTTTTGTTTCCTGATAACGTATAACGTGTGTGTGTGTGTGTGTGTGTGTGTGTGTGTGTGTGTGTGTGTGTGTGTGTGTGTGTGTGTAGGAAGGAGGAATTTTACTGGTGAAAGTAGTTGACAACCTGGGTATATAGTCATCTTTATATTCTAAATTTCAATAGTGGAAATGCATGCGATAATTACTTAACGTACATTAATATCACATCAGTTCATGTTGTTGTTTTCAGCCGAGTTATATATTTGAGTTATTCTAAAATATATGTCGAATTCATGAGAGGAAATAAATAAGCCTAGCACTAGTGCTTCAATATTTAGGACAAATACCTTTTTATTTCCTATGAACATCAAATTAGTCGATATTAGTAACATTCATTATCCTGTGACATTTTTACAAATAATGCAAGAAGCAATCCAGACTACGAGAGAGAGAGAGAGAGAGAGAGAGAGAGAGAGAGAGAGAGAGAGAGAGAGAGAGAGAGAGAGAGAGAGAGATATTAATTTACACCAGCTCATTCCAAAGAAACTTCCAAAATCCCCATTTAATCTTCTATTGAATTTCTATGTTGGTCTTTTCTCTTCTTAATCTGGCCATTATTGGAATTCGCAAAATGAGTTTTTAATCTTTTTGCCGCCTCCTCATCTCTCATTCTGCAGAGGCATTCATAAATTAATTGACATTTCAGCATCCCTGATATTCCTTGATCATACAATTAAAACAACAGTTTTTGGCAGTCTTTCTATACAGAATTAATTTACACGTTAATTTTCTTTTCTTTTAAATGATACACCGATCTCTTTTGAAAATAATGATCTATAAAGAGCATGAAACCACTTAATAGTCTAAACCATATCTCCAGCCATATTTAACAAGCCATTTACAAAAATCTTCCGATCATAGCTAGATATTCTATTCATTTGAAAAGTATTTCGTTTTCTTAAACTTGAAGCTGTGTTACTGTATTTTATCCTGTGAATCAATTTCCCAATTTCAGGCATTGAATACCAGCCTAATTACTTTCCCATCTATTTTCAGATATCTACAATGTTCCTAAATTTATAAGACCCATTACAATTCAACCAATACAACAGGAATTCTAAGAGTCACGGTTTTTTGGAATTACGCATGTATGTCTAATGAGAAATGTATACCGGAAATAGAATATATCAAAGTTAAAGTAACAAAAATAAAGAATAAAATTGAATATCCAAGCAGATATGCTTTGGGCAGAAAGGAAATCATTGAGAGAGAGAGAGAGAGAGAGAGAGAGAGAGAGAGAGTCCGTGATCGTTGGGGAACTGGTAATAACAGTAAAAACTAATTCTATTGATCTATCTATTATCATCATTATTATTATACTGTATACAAGCCATCAATTATATTTTCTGCATATTAACACTCCCATTACTACCATCATTCCCCCCTGACTTAGGTCACCTTTCATTGCTGGGACCTTTATAATATCAGTTAGGAAAATGAAGCTAAACAGTGCTGGATAAACCATCATTACTAATGACAATAATAGTATTCAAGAATTCCCTCTTACACAATTAATAAACAAAAACCTCGAATAAATTGAATAATGGTTTTTGGATCATATTTACGAGTGACTATTTTATGCATTTGTTGGTTAGTCATGACTTTGTTTTCTTTAAATGTTCTTACAGAAATTTCTCGTATCCACAAGATTTTGAATATGTGTTTCCTTCAGAAATATCGTACAATGTTCCACTCTTTAAACTTTCGCGATTTTATACCAAGATTTGATAATAAATCTCGCAACAATAATTATAATACTAATAAAATTAAAAATGAATTTTAATGGCTTGAAATGAATTAAAATAAACATGCCGGTAAACACACACCAGCTTTGTGAATTTCTATTAAAATTCATGGGCTATTAATGATGTGATTTCCGTTTTCGTTCTTTCTTCAGTGATTTTGAAAGCGAAATGTCAAGCCATATATCACAACCCACCAAACAAATGAAAGAAAATGTCCGAAAGAAAGCCGACAGTAAAACACGCCACACAATATATCACTTCGATGACGTCAGCCAAGATAATGACGAGGAGTCAGCTGATGAAATTTGGCTTCTTGTTTGAAACGTTGCAACTTTATGATTCGTCCTGCCATGACGGCAGAGGGAGATTTCAGATGGAATTAAATGAAGAGAAAAACAGCAATGTGTTTTACAGAATGTGTTTCAATGTTACTCCTCTTAAAATTTAATTTTTCCTTTTTTCCTTTCCTCACTGGGCTATTTTCCCTGTTGAAGCCCCTGGGCTTATAGCATTTTGCTTTCACAACTAGGGTTGTAGCTTAGCAAGTAATAATAATAATAATAATAATAATAATAATAATAATAATAATAATAATAATAATAATAATAATAATAATGATATAGTTTAGATATCTTAAGCCGGATCATAACCACAACCTTCTAAGAATGTAAATATGAACCGGACGAAAATTTAAAGAGATGAATAAGGAATCTCTTTATTTCCTATTCATTTAATTGTAAATATTTTTAACATTTAAATAATGATTAAAAGTTACGACCACAGATGATAAAACATTGTGTGGCTGTTTCGCTAAACACTCACACACATAAGAAATGTATTTATATACACATGTGACCTTCATCACACACATACATAAACACACACGCACACACACACACACACACACACATATATATATATATATATATATATATATATATATATATATATATATATATATTTGTGTGTATGTATAAATCACGAAAGCTGACATTAGATGGGTATAAAATATGTATTATAGCCACGAAAGGAAAAGTAGTGGATGAGTTCACTAAAATTGCTAATAATCTCAGCTATCCTAAATATTTTCTGGGAATTTTTATGAATAAAGCTAAGAAAACAACTTATAGTGTCCAGCTAGAGAAAATGGAAACGGTTAATAATATATTTTGCCATTTCATGATTGTTTTTATTTAGATGCCATAACACTTTAAAAAAAAATAGATGTTAGGGTAGTGTTTAATTATAATTGTACTTTAAAAACGTGTTAGTTAAGAATAGATCTGGAAATGATAATAATATATTATATGGTATTCCTTTTTCAGATTGTAACTTGACCTATGTCGGGTACACATCTAAAGGTATTTCACTCAAAATAACACAGCATAAGGTGACCGTCTCTAAAGGTTATCTTAATAATGCCTTGGCCTTCCACTGGTTAGAATTTAGTCATAGAATTGGCCTGTCAGAGATGAGTGACTATATAAGTGACTATTCCCAAAGGAATATTGCTGAATCCTTTTCAATCACCTGTAACAAAGGTCAAAATTTAAATCTAAGCCCTGGTCTGTTTTCCGCTAATCCGGTATTATTTTGTGATCTGAAATCTGACTATATTTTTTTTAATTATCAAGACACTGAAAGCTATTGGATTTCCTTCTTGTGTATAAATACGATGTCCTTGTATATGTATTCTCATTGTTGAGTCTGTCGATGCCCCTAATGAACGAAAGCACTAATTCCAATCAAGTTTTTCATTTTCTTCGGGCTATCATATATAATATACATATATATATATATATATATATATATATATATATATATATATATATATATATATATATATATATATATATATATATATATATATGTAAATGCGCGCACGCGTTTGTGTACAAAGATTCTTCCTTAGTGCAAGCATGTATTCAATGATGAAGTTGTGGTAGCTCAGCGGATAACGTTTCTGTCTCAGTGACTCGTGGTTCAGAAGTTCGAGACCTGCCATCCCGTAAGATGAAAATTTTCCCTTAGCGTCCACAGCATAACCGTCCCGTTAACTAGGGGTGGAGATTTGCGGGATCCCAACTAGTCTACCTGCTTGGTAATCTGCACTCATTGCCTGATTTAGCCTGGGTGGAGATAGGCCTTTGGCGTTCATCATAGGCATCCTGTACTGCATATGGTAGGATTATAGAAAATTGCCCTGTCCCTAGACTCTACCAAGCGGCTTACCCGAACACAATAAGCTTGCAATGTTCCCAAACAGTCTTATTCTTACACAAACAAAAAGAAAACAAGAGGAAGAAAATATATGCTCTATTTAGGATAATACAAAGAGCACCCAGGAAATGTGAGTTCCAAACATTTAGGCTATGTCAATAATATAGTCTTAAAAAATATTTTTTTATTAAGATCAGAGGTGAGACATAAAACAAAAATCCCATTAAGCGGAAGTAGATCAAAACAAGAATTAGTAGTTTTCTTCAAACGTTACAGAAAGGCAAGTGACACCAACACCCGCAAAACAGAATCTACCACTCATTTATATTTTCCACTCAAGATATACGGTAGTAGGTTGCCCAGGGCACCAGCCACCCGTTGAGATACTACCGCTTGAGAGTTATGGGGTCCTTTTGACTGGCCAGACAGTACTACATTGGATCATTCTCTCTGGTTACGGTTCACTTTCCCTTTGCCTACACATACACCGAATAGTCTGGTCTATTCTCACACATTCTCTTTTGTCCCCATACTCCTGACAACATTGAGATTATCAAACAATTCTTCTTCACCCAAGGGGTTAACTACTGCACTGTAATTGCCCAGTGGCTACTTTCTTTTTGGTAAGGGTAAAAGAGGCTCTTTAGCTGTGGTAAGCCGCTCTTCTAGGCGACGGACACTCCAAAATCAAACCATTGTTCTTTAATCTTGGGTAGTGCCGTAGCCTCTGTACCATGATCTTCCACTGTCTTTGTTAGAGTTCTCTTGCTTGAGGGTACACTCAGGCACACTGTTCAGTCTAATTTCTCTTGCTCTTGCTTTGTTCATGTTTTTATAGTTTATATAGGAAATATTTATATTAATATTGTTACTGTTCTTGAAATATTTCATTTCCCTTGTTTCCTTTCCTCACTAAGCTATTTTCCCTGTTGGCGCCCCTTGGGCTTATAGCATCCTGCTTTTCCAACTAGGGTTGTAGCTTAGCAAGTAATAATAATAATAATAATAATAATAATAATAATAATAATAATATATTATAATTATAATTTCAATTACTATTACTATTATAATTATTATTATTATAATTATTACTTGCTAAGCTACAATCCTAGTAGGAAAAGCTAGATGCTATAAGCCCAGGGGCTCCAACAGGGAAAATAAATCAGTGAGGAAAGGAAACAATGATAAATAAAATATTTCAAGAGCAGTACTAACATTAATATAAATATTTTCTATGCCAGTATACACTATAAAAACTTTAACAGAATAGCGTGCCCAAGTGTACCCTCAAACAAGAAAACTCTAACCCACGACAGTAGAAGGCCATGGTACAGAGCCTATGGCATTGCCCAAGACTAGAGAACAATAGTTTGAATTTGGAGTGTCCTTCTCCTAGAAGAGCTGCTTACCATAAGTAAAGAGTCTCGTCTACCCTTACCAAGAGGATAATGGCCACTGAACAATTACAGTGTAGTAGTTAACCCCTCGGTGAAGAATTATTAGCTAATGCCAGTGTTGCCAGGTATATGCGAACAGAGGAGAAACAGTATGTAAAGAATAGGCCAGACTATTCGGTGTATGAGTAGGCAAAGTGAAAATTAACCGTAACCAGAGAGAAGGATCCAATGTAGTACTGTTTGGCTAGTCGAGGAACCCCATAACTCTCTAGCGGTAGTATCTCAACGGATGGCTGGTGCCCTGGCCAACATACTACCTAATTCATTGTACATGGGAAACCACAGGTTCCTATTTTCCTATTGAGTTTCTGTCTTTCTTTGTATTTCCTAATTCAATTAAATGTTTCATGCGGGATACTTTTCATCAATTCCGAATTTCAATACTTTCCCCCCTTTTGGTTAAGATAAATATTACTCTCAGCACACATACCCATTTACTTGTTCATTTTTTAAATAATTTTCCTTGAATGAACGAGACATTTTATATAATACTTAAACTTAACTTCCTCTGCAAAACTACTTCTTCCCCAATTACCCGCTTTACACTGTTTTCAGAAATGGAAGTTAGAACCCCGTTTGTTCTGTAGTCTCGGACTTGTATTCAAGAGAGAAAAACGATAAGTTAAAATCAACATTCCTAACTAAGTTCTAAACTACAGATTTAATCCTGAAAAGTTCTCTAAATGGTTCGAGCAAGATGATGGACATCTCAATACTCTTAAAACGTATACGGTCAAGGATCACAGATTACTTTTTATTCCACCGAAATACACCGTTTTCTTATCGAAAGAACATCTGTTTACAAGCTTATGAAGTTAGTTTATTACTGTTAGTGACCGTTTTATAATGAACAATCTCTCTCTCTCTCTCTCTCTCTCTCTCTCTCTCTCTCTCTCTCTCTCTCTCTCTCTCTCTCTCTCTCTCTCTCTCTCTCTCTCTCTCAATAATGATAATGAAAGAAAAATATTAACTTATATAACAAGAACTAAAAAATAAGCAAATTCAATGGGTAATTGGTCAATGAACTATATGACCTTTTGAAATATGGCGTTTGATAAACATACCAATTAATCTCACTATCGAGAAGGGCCAATTCTAATGTCGTAATCATCAAACAATACAAATGGTTAATAATATTAACAAGGTTATTCAAAAGCGATGTCAACAGAGGACTCGTGTTAATAGTATTTGAACACGAGAACTTATGAAGTTATTCATAGCCGGGTAAAAGTTACTCTCTTTCAATAAAGATAGTTTTATTTTCATATAATACTTTCAAATAAAGTTATAAAAATGACTATCCTCACCTTTTAATTGGTAATTACAGTTACTCTGAAACTGATCACAAATGAAAGAAAACTGAGAACATTACATGGTAAATACAAGTGGATGGTTATGATTTCTTTTTCTTTTTATTGCAGGGCCAACTGGAAAAAGCCACCGGATACAATATCCGATCCATACCTTACGAAACAAGAAAAGTTTTCTTTAAGCAAGGAGTATTTTTATCCAGAAGGAGGACATAAAACTGCCTTGTAGAGTATTGAATATCCTAATTTAATGAAGCTAAGCGAAAAAAAATATAGTTTTAAAGTTTGGAAATAGATTAAATACTGCAATATAGGATTTATGAGATTAATCCTATGCTTTAGAGCTAATACGCCACCTACGTACAATATTCACTTTGATGAATAAGAAATTTTTACTCAGTTCTACTAATTCCTAATCGTTTTTCGTACTTAACATCGACTACGATATTAATTAAGCGACCCGCATGGCAAAGTTGCCGCAGCTTTTAGAATTAAAGCCACCAGTCTCAGGAAAGGCCTCACTAATTATGAAACTGCGCTGATAAAATTACAAATACCCAATGCTCTAACTCCACTGATTAAGAGGAAAGAATATCGAGGAACTCTAAATCGTTACAATATTGAAATCATAATCAGACGATGGATTATCGACCCCACACAACCCTCACTCCGCAATCGCCTCTCCGTTTTTATTGTGTTTATTTAAAGTCTTGCGTTTATGTTTCCTTTTCCTTCACTTTCGTTTTTCACAAAATTGATTTTGTCGCCTGTTATACTCTGTTAGAACAACCGTAATTCTATTTCGAAATATCCGTAAAAACATACTGTTCTTAGCCGTATATCAGTAAAATACAGTCGACCATAATTTTTACCCTACTTTGTTAATATCTTTTACAGTTTGGTGACCGTAATAACACTCCTTTACGTCAATATATTAGTTTTTAAAACGGTAAAGGCCTCGCAACATTTATTTCCGGATTTCACCGTTTTTTTACGGCAGATTTTTAACATTATGGGTTATCGGTAATACGTCTTTTGTTCTGTGAATTTGTTTTTCTAGCGAGGGGGGTAAATGGATCCCATGATCCGCTTCCTATTGGGAAGAAAAAAAAATAAGTCTAAGAGACGGTGCATAACGAACTGGAGAAGGGGATTAGAGCTCAAAGGCGAAAAGAGAACACGTGTGGAAAGGTTTGGCAGTCTGTTCAAAGCCAAAAGAAAAAAATATATACATATATATTCAGATTTTATTATTTTTCCTTTTTGGTAATTATGTAAAAAACAAGATATCTCAACTAATGATGCTTCTCAAGAAGATTATCTGAGCTAAAAGGAAAAAAACACATTAATTGCTTGCTGTAGCAATGTTTAAAATGAAGAAATTTACAATCTCCATTCCGTGCATCTCATTGAAAAAAACAGACACTAAAGTGAAATTTCTACAGACACCTACACGTACCTTTATAATATTTTCATCATTAAAATTAAATAAAACGTAATTTGTTAATAAAAACTTCACGACAACTGAATTAATTTCATTTGTCACTATTTGAAAGATGCTGCAATAAATGGTCGTAGAATATCTTTCGTAGCTACCAAATTCAATGGTCGTAATACATCTTTCGTAGCTACAAAATTCAAAGGTCGTGGTATATCTTTCGTAGCTACCAAATTCAATGGTCGTAGTACACCTTCCATAGCTACCAAATTCAAAGGTCGTAGTACATCTTTCATAGCTACAAATTTAAATGGTCGTAGTACATCTTTCGTAGCTTCCAAATTCAAAGGTCGTGGTACATCTTTCATAGCTACCAAATTAAATGGTCGTAGTACATCTTTCGTAGCTACCAAATTCAATGGTCGTAGTACATCTTTCGTAGCTACCAAATTCAAAGGTCGTAGTACATCTTTCGTAGCTACCAAATTCAAAGGTTGTAGTACGTATTTCGTAGATATCAAATTCAAAGGTCATAATACAACTTTCATAGCAACCAAATTCAATGGTTGTAGTACATTTTTCATACCTACCAAATTCCATGGATCCTAGTACATCTTTAGTAGCTACCAAATTCAATGGCCGTAGTACAACTTCCGTAGCTACCAAATTCAATGGTCGTAGTACATCTTTCGTAGCGACCAAATTCAATGGTCATAGTACATCTTTTGTAGCTATTAAATTCAAAGGTCATAGTACATCTTTCGTAGCTACCAAATTCAATGGCCGTAGCACACCTTCCATAGCTACCAAATTCAAAGGTCGTAGTACATCTTTCGTACTACAAAATTCAATGGTCGTAGTACACGTTTCGTGGCTACCAAATTCAAAGGTTGTAGTACATCTTTCGTAGCTACAAAATTCAATGGTCGTAGTACATCTTTCATAGCTACAAATTTAAATGGTCGTAGTACATCTTTCGTAGCTACCAAATTCAATGGTCGTAGTACACCTTCCATAGCTACGAAATTCAATGGTTGTAGTTCATCTTTCGTAGCTACCAAATTCAATGGTTGTAGTACATCTTTCGTAGCTGCCAAATTCAATGGTCGTAGTACATCTTTTGTAGCTACCAAATTCAATGGTCGTAGTACACCTTCCATAGCTACCAAATTCAAAGGTCGTAGTACATCTTTCGTAGCTACCAAATTCAATGGTCGTAGTACACATTTCGTGGCTACCAAATTCAAAGGTTGTAGTACATCTTTCGTAGCTACAAAATTCAATGGTCGTAGTACATCTTTCATAGCTACAAATTTAAATGGTCGTAGTACATCTTTTGTAGCTACCAAATTCAATGGTCGTAGTACACCTTCCATAGCTACGAAATTCAATGGTTGTAGTACATCTTTCGTAGCTGCCAAATTCAATGGTCGTAGTACATCTTTTGTAGCTACCAAATTCAATAGTCGTAGTACACCTTCCATAGCTACGAAATTCAATGGTTGTAGTTCATCTTTCGTAGCTACCAAATTCAATGGTTGTAGTACATCTTTCGTAGCTGCCAAATTCAATGGTCGTAGTACATCTTTCATAGCTACAAATTTAAATGGTCGTAGTACAGCTTTCGTAGCTACCAAATTCAATGGTCGTAGTACACCTTCCATAGCTACGAAATTCAATGGTTGTAGTTCATCTTTCGTAGCTACCAAATTCAATGGTTGTAGTACATCTTTCGTAGCTGCCAAATTCAATGGTCGTAGTACATCTTTTGTAGCTACCAAATTCAATGGTCGTAGTACACCTTCCATAGCTACCAAATTCAAAGGTCGTAGTACATCTTTCGTACTACAAAATTCAATGGTCGTAGTACACGTTTCGTGGCTACCAAATTCAAAGGTTGTAGTACATCTTTCGTAGCTACAAAATTCAATGGTCGTAGTACATCTTTCATAGCTACAAATTTAAATGGTCGTAGTACATCTTTTGTAGCTACCGAATTCAATGGTCGTAGTACACCTTCCATAGCTACGAAATTCAATGGTTGTAGTACATCTTTCGTAGCTGCCAAATTCAATGGTCGTAGTACATCTTTTGTAGCTACCAAATTCAATAGTCGTAGTACACCTTCCATAGCTACGAAATTCAATGGTTGTAGTTCATCTTTCGTAGCTACCAAATTCAATGGTTGTAGTACATCTTTCGTAGCTGCCAAATTCAATGGTCGTAGTACATCTTTCATAGCTACAAATTTAAATGGTCGTAGTACATCTTTCGTAGCTACCAAATTCAATGGTCGTATTACACCTTCCATAGCTACGAAATTCAATGGTTGTAGTTCATCTTTCGTAGCTACCAAATTCAATGGTTGTAGTACATCTTTCGTAGCTGCCAAATTCAATGGTCGTAGTACATCTTTTGTAGCTACCAAATTCAATGGTCGTAGTACACCTTCCATAGCTACCAAATTCAAAGGTCGTAGTACATCTTTCGTACTACAAAATTCAATGGTCGTAGTACACGTTTCGTGGCTACCAAATTCAAAGGTTGTAGTACATCTTTCGTAGCTACAAAATTCAATGGTCGTAGTACATCTTTCATAGCTACAAATTTAAATGGTCGTAGTACATCTTTTGTAGCTACCAAATTCAATGGTCGTAGTACACCTTCCATAGCTACGAAATTCAATGGTTGTAGTACATCTTTCGTAGCTGCCAAATTCAATGGTCGTAGTACATCTTTTGTAGCTACCAAATTCAATAGTCGTAGTACACCTTCCATAGCTACGAAATTCAATGGTTGTAGTTCATCTTTCGTAGCTACCAAATTCAAT
>NC_090742.1:31238869-31244528 GCF_036898095.1 Palaemon carinicauda
AATGAACCCTGTTTTAGCATTACATGGAAAAAAATATTTAATAAATTAAATATTAAGAAAAAAATGGGAAAATGGTAATGAAATTGTTAAATTTGGAATTGACCAAACAATAAAACGTGTCACAGATGCAGCCAACTTATAAAAAACGACTTTGTTTCAGATTTGCAAGGCAAATTGGGTCAAGGGTATTAAGCATACTGATAACATTATAAAGGAAGACATGAAAATGGTCTGAATTAACTAATTTATTGAATCTTTTGTGATAGCACTAACTTCATCTGACGAAGTCACCATAACCACGTTTGCTAATATAACCTTTATTGTAAAGAAAATAATTTTGTCGATTAATTAGGTAAATTCTAAAACAATACAATCACCTACGTAAATATACCATATTAAACATAGTTAATTAAATCCTTTGTAAAGAATCCTGTCTTTTAACAATCAATCAGAATTGAGAAATGAATTCATTTGATATCAAAATTAAGATTATTTCTGTTAGTATGTTAATCGTTTTATAACAATTTTGCTATTTGTTATATTTAAGAGTTTCAACTTGTCACCACGTGGTTGCAAACAAAAAGAACGAAGGAAACAATTTAGGGAGAGTATCAAATTAAAGGATTATATTCTTAGACCGTTCAAATCCGGGTGAATGACTTATTAGTTGACCCTTTTCTCCTATTCTTGGCTCGCCCATAGATTAAAGTGGTCAAGCCAGGTGTGCTTTGAAAATGACCCAAGAGAACTGGCAATGCCGCTATTGGGCTCCGAGTTTGCTCTTAAAATGGTTTGACCATACCCATAGTTGCAATATAACAATAGAACTCCTTGTGTCCATATATCTCTTTGTTTATTCATTTATTCTGTCACTGATAATGCATAGTAACTTCGTAGTATTTGGATGCTATGCACGTAAAAAATAAAAGCTCAAATATAAATTACCAACATGCATGTCGTCGTGCAGACAGAATTAACGTTGTGTAAGCTACTGTTAGCTCGATTCATTTTAAACCAGAGGACATTAAAGATGGTATGAAGTCTCGATTACTAGGTATTGCTGTTTTGTCATTTGATGAAATGAGTAATAAGAAAGAATGGAGCTATGACAAAGGGGCAGAAGTGTTATATAAACCGCATGGAAATGTACAGGTGACCATGTGGTGAGGTCTTTTTTTTCTTTATGATACATTTCAGGTAAAATTCTTAAACATTTTATGACACCGTTTTTCAATAATTTTCCAGGAGAAAATTAGAGAAAAAAAAATCCATACACGAATCCATCACTTACTACTCTGGAAGATGGTTTAAATAGGATTTGATTTAGCCCATGATAACACACAGCTGCCTGCCCTTAGGCTAAAATCAGTAACAACAGTTGTGAGATTAACACAAGCTGTGTTCAATGTAATCCATAGAGGGCTATAAAGTGTAACGACTTTTCCGTAGTCCGGGTGTTTTCGTATACAAACAACCAATGTAAGTACAGCAGAAGCAAACAGCATGTACTGTACCACGTTTTATTAAAACTATTATAATTGCTTACAATCTTGCTTTATTAAAAGAGTTAATTATTTACTGATATCATGAATGATATAGTATTTACAACGTACATACAAATACATATACATGTATTATATATATATATATATATATATAATATAATATATATATATACAGTATATATATATATATATATATATATATATATATATATATATATACTGTATATATATATATATATATATATATATATATATATATATATATATATATACAGTATATATATATATATATATATATATATATATATATATATATATATATATATATATATATATATATATATATATCTGTGTGTGTGTGTGTTTATACATATATACTTATGATCAATATGTTGATTATACCTTATATAATATTTGCTTGCAATATAATTATGAAATATTTCAAATAATGGAAAAAATAACCGTCAAAATCAAATTTCACCTCGTCTTCCTGTCTCGCAAAAATATGCGCCCATGACTGATAATGGAATATCCGACATTTATTAGCTAAGATATAAACATAAGACGGATAAAGGCTGGATATTAATAAACAATACCAATAGGTGAAACAATACATGTATATACATATAACCTAATGATTGTGTTGACCCTGATCAAAAGTAATTTATTAATATTCATAAATGATGAGATCCTGTGCAAAAACGAGGGGGGTAATTTGAAACCAGGGGGGTAGCATAAAACCGGTTTCAAATTACCCCCGGGGGTAGCTTGAAACCGGTATCAAGTTACCCCCCGGTAGTTTGAATCCGGTTTCAAATTACCGGGGGGTAAGATTTGGAGGGGGTAATTTGAAACCGGTACACCGGGCCTATTCCATTCTGCATTTCCAATTAGGGTTGCTGCTTAAGCTTATACCAATAATAATAATAACAACAACAACAACAACAAAAACAACAAGAACAACAACAACAACAATAATAATAATACAGCCATTGGCTTCTTTTCTAAATCCATGGTTCCCAGTTGGTCTCCCAACCACCTATCAACTTAGATGTAGATGGTTACCGGTGTCTGGAAAGGTGAAGTAAGAGGCTGGGGGAACATAACATATCAAAATAAGAACTGAGATACCAAAGTTGTAAAAAGGTCTGAGCGAGAAAGGAAAACGAATGAAATATACTGCATATATACAGCATATATATATATATATATATATATATATATATATATATTATATATATATATATATATATATATGTATATATATATATATATATATATATATATATATATATATATATATATATATATATATATATATATACAATTACTTGCCAAGCTACAACCCTAGTAGGAAACGCATGATGCTCTAGGCCCTAGGGCTCAAACAAGAAAAGTATAGCCCAGTGAGCAAAGGATATATAGAAATAAATAAACTACATGAGAATAATGAACAATTAAAACAAAATACTTTTAGAAGGGTAACAACATTAACACAGACCTTTCTTATACAAATTATAAAAGAGTCTTATGTCAGCCTGCTCAACATAAAAACATTTGCTGCAAGTTTGAATCATTCCACCACCTGGTCACAGCTGGAATGAAACTTTTAGAATACTGTGTAGAATTGTGCCCTATGATAGAAAAGGCCTGACTATTGGAATTGACTGCATACCTAGTATTACGAACAGGATGGTACTATCCGGTAAGATCTGGATGCAAAGGATGGTCAGAATTATGAAAAATCTTAACATGCATAACGAAGAAACTGAACGATGGTGACAGAGATTAATATCTAGATCAGGTATAGACTGC
This sequence comes from Palaemon carinicauda, assembly GCF_036898095.1. NCBI lineage: Eukaryota > Metazoa > Arthropoda > Malacostraca > Decapoda > Palaemonidae > Palaemon > Palaemon carinicauda. Next base: position 31,242,190 of record NC_090742.1, read on the forward strand.
AATTTCCTGTTTAACAATTTAAGATGAGAATTAACAGCTGAAGACCACACAGATGAACAATACTCGAAACAAGGTAAAATAAAGGAATTAAAACACTTCTTCATAATAGATTGATAATCGACTTTCTATATAAACCAATTTTTATGTTTCTCAAAAGTAAATTTGCTGTCGAAAATCAGACCTAAAATTTTAAAAGATTCGTATAAAGTTAAAGAAACATTATCAATGCTGAGGACCGGATGTTGAGGACCCACTGTCCTCGACCTACTTACGATCATACTTTGAGTTTTGTTAGGATTCATCTTTATGCCACATAATTTACACCATAAACCCATTTTAGCTAGATTTCCAATAAAGGATTCAGCAACCCTAAATATACATTCAGGATATGGAATATATGCCAAGAGAGTGGGATCATCTGCATTTCCAACAAGCTTGTTTTCTAGGCCAAAACACATGTCATGTGTATATAGTTTGAAAAGTAATGAGCCCAGAACAATACCCTGAAGAACACAAGATATCACATTCCTATTATTACTATGGTTCACGTCAACAACAATTCTTTGCTATCTATTACTTAAAAATTCAATAATGATGCCAAGAAAAGACACACTCACACCCAACTGCCTGAGTTTGAAAACAAGGGCCTCATGATTAAGAAAGGTCAAAGGCAGCACAAAAATAAAGTCCAATTAAATGAACTTCCTGACTACAATCAAGGGATTTCTGTATAACATATAAAACAGAGAATTATGCGTATATATAATATATATATATATATATATATATATATATATATATATATATATATATATATATTCATATACTGTATATATATACATACATGCATATACATATATATATATATATATATATATATATATATATATATATATATATATATATATATATATATATATTTATATATATACACACACACACACATTTACATATATATATATGTATATATATATATATTTATATATATATATATATATATATATATATATCCATACATATACACACACATATATATATACTGTATATACATACTGTATATATATATATATATATATATATATATATATATATATATATATATATATATATACATATATATACAACATACATATATATATATATTATATATATATATATATATATATATATATATATATATATATATATATATGTTATACATATACATATATACACACACACACACATATATATATATATATATATATATATATATATATATATATATATATATATATATATATATATATATATATATATGAAAGGATGAGAGAAGAGAAAAAGTTTGTCTGAGTAATTTTGATTGAGGACAAATGAGAACAGACCACCCCATATCACATCACAATACTGATCCAAATGTTAACGCCTCGATAACTATGTTAATTACAATTGTTCAGGCGTACGTTCAACGTTTCTCCATTTGCTTCGTAGCGATAACTATTCCGCTCCAACGACAGTGAAATTAACCTTCGAATCACCATTTAAAATTCTCTCCATTACGAATGGCTTCGTCTTGGAGGAATATCATCGACGTGGAGATTGCTTCTAAAGAATTTGTGTACTCAAACTCTCGGTTTATTTGTTTAATTCTTCTATTCTCGTTTTTATTTCTCAATTTACTCTCACGACCTTAGTTTTATTCTTTAAGTGATATTATTCCATAATAACAATAAAAATTATACAGCAATATACTTTACTTTTCCACGCAAGTCTTGGCTTCCGCTAATCCAGCAGCAGACATGTCCATAATTCATGGTAACATTCAATTTCTTCATTTTTTTCAAGAGATTACCAACTATCGACATTTCACTTTCATACCACCCACATTTTTACTGTGAAGGCTCACATAATAGTACTTATATGACGTAACTCATATACTATATATATATATATATATATATATATATATATATATATATATATATATATATATATATATATATATATATATATAGTGTGCGTATATAAATATAAATATATATATATATATATATATATATATATATATATATATATATATATATATATATAGGCCACTTTGTTTTATTTTTTTATTATTTTTTGTATCTTACGGGCAAAAAACGACAACAAACATTACGATACATGCGGAACTCGATGATCTCTTTTCCATATGGTTCTTATCTCAGTCATATAACACCAGTGCTGAGCTGAATGGAGTAATTTTGACCTAATCTACAAAACAAAAAAAATCCTAAAAAAAAAAAAAAAACAACGGTCAAAAGGGACAATTAAAACTGACTAAATAAGTGTTAAGGGAACAAAGTTTGCTTTGGACTGTT
>NC_090742.1:31245028-31247528 GCF_036898095.1 Palaemon carinicauda
TCCCAACTATGGATGTGGCTTAGCTAATAATAATAATAATAATAATAATAATAATAATAATAATAATAATAATAATTAATTTTCAAATGTGTGGGGATCAAAATACTCTTTCACCTATGCTAACCTTTCTACCACGTGTATATATCTCAACCTCGCAGGTCTTCTTATAACACGTACGTTACAAAAACAGTTAATTTCAACAGCTGAACCCTATTTCCTCTTAAAGGTATTCAACATCAATAAATCACGTGTTAATCATGAGGCCCTTGTTTTCAAACAACAGTTGGGAGTGGGTGGGTCGTTTCTTAGTATTATTATTGAATTTTTAAGTAATAGATCTCAAAGAGGAGTTGTTGATGGGCACCATAGTGAGTATAGGAATCTGATATCTGGTGTTCCACAGGGGTAGTGTTCTTGGCCCATTACTTTTCATACTATATACACATGACATGTGGTTTGGCCTAGAAAACAAGCTTGTTGCATATGCAGATGATGCTACTCTCTTTGCATCAATTCCATCTCCTGAATGTAGATCTGGGGTTGCTGAATCCCTTAGTAGAGATATAGCTAAAAATAGGTGTATGGTGCAAATTATGGGGCATGAGGTTCAATCCTAAAAAAACTCAAAGTATGATTGTAAGTAAGTCAAAGACAGTGGCTCCTCACCATTTGGATCCCAGCATTGATAATGTTTCTTTAACTTTGTATGATACTTTTAAAATTTTAGGTGTGATTCTAGGCTGCAAATTTACTTTAGAGAAACATATTCGGTCTGTGTCTTCTTCAATTGCACTAAAAATTGGCTTATTGAGTCTTTTAAGATTTTCGGGTGATCAATCTATTCTGAAGAACTGTTTTTAATTCTTTCATTCTACCTTGTTTCGAGTATTGTTCTCCTGTCTGGTCTTCAGCTGCTGATTCTCAACCTAATTTGTTGGACAGAAACTTACGGTCTATTAAATTTGTTATTCCTGATCTAGATATTAATCTTTGGCACCGTCGTTCAATTAGTTCATTATGGCATGTTGCATAAGATTTTTCATAATTCTGACCATCCTTTACATTCAGAATTTTCCTGGACAATTCCATCCTCTTCGTAACACTAGGCTTGCAGTTAATTCTAATAGTCCGGCCTTCTCCATCATGAGGCTCAATACTACACAGTAGTCTAGAAGTTTCATTCCAGTTATGATCAAGTTGTGGAATGATCTTCCTAGTCGGGTAGTTGAATTAGTAGAACATCAAAAGTTCAAACTTGCAGCAAATATTCTTATGCTGAAGAAGCTGACATAAGTATTTTTATAGTTGATATATGACATCTGTTTTAGCGTTTGTTACTGTTTTTAGAATAATGTATTGTTAATTTTTTCTCATCGTTTATTTATTTCCTTTCCTCACTGGGTTACATTTCCCTGTTGGAGCCCTTGGACTTATAGTATCTTGCTTTTTCCAACTAGCGTTTGTAGCCTGGCTACTACTACTACTACTACTACTACTACTACTACTACTAATAATAATAATAATAATAATAGTACAGGGCACTTGGTTAAGAGGTATTTATACATTCCAACCTTGGCTTTCGCAAATAAAATTGACGTGTCTTACCAATCTTTTGCACATATCTATCTCCCTTTCTTGCTTCTATTATGTGAGTCCCTTTTTGTAATGTTGGCATCATCTATTATACTTACTTCATCTTCCTTAATCTATTCATTATTCCCTCTCCCTGGATTCTATTTATACGTTACTACTGTACCAACTGTGTGTCACACGATCGTACATAAATTATTATGTATATATTTTTCTTGTATCTGCGCTCTTCCCTCGCACTAAAAAGAACCTGAATAATCATGTTTCCAGTTTTCCTCTGTAACATTGTCTGTCGTAGTGAACATGAAAATGCCTGTTGCCTTGAGGTTTTGTATATAAAGGAGAGTGTTCTATAATAAAGTTACTCAGTTGAATGCTTCCTGCCTTTGAGTCGCAACCTTTCTCTCGGCCCGTCACATTGGTGACCCCGGAAGTCAACTCGCTCCCACCGCCTTCCACCCCCACCACCCCCTCGCCCTCCATCGTTGGTACTGTGGCGGACTCTACGGCAGTTGGCGCTGCGGCCGCCCCATTCAAACTTTCATCATTTGCCAGCGGAGAGGCGTTTGCTTGGTTTCAGCGCACAGAAGTCCTGTTTTGCCCTTCGTAATGCTGGGGCCACGTTTCAACGTCTCATGGATGGCATCTAAGGGGACCTCCCTTTCTGTGTATGTTATGTGGACGACATACTTGTGTTCTCCTCCTCAAAAGAGGAACACCTCCGTCACCTGCGCATCGTGCTCGACCGCCTGCAACAAAACGGCCTTGTAGTCCGGTACGACAAGTGTACCTTTGGCGCCAACGAAGTGTCGTTCTTAGGGCACCACATCACTCCCGTTGGTCGTCCCTGCCAAACATTTTCCTTCTACAACCTCCTCCGACGATCTCCAGCGCATACGTCACGTCGTGG
>NC_090742.1:31252528-31267528 GCF_036898095.1 Palaemon carinicauda
TGGCCAAATTGAAGATCCTAGTGTCCCAGAGAAAATGAGATGATTCAGCAAAGGTCACAGCTAGATTTCCCAAGACACGAGACTTTCGTCAACTTTTCAATGAAATTACAGCCGACTTTGGTGGACTCCGTAATCATTGTCTCAAAGACGGATTTAGAAGTTGGTCGAGCTTAAAATTTTACGTGACGATCCAGGGGAAAATGAATTTCAACGAATATCAGTAGTCTGGATCAAGCACAAATGGACCTTAATGAAACCAATAATAAATCAACTTAGGAATTTGATGAGAGTGATAAGAAAAGAATCCTTATTTACAAATTGATGTAATCAAATTCTTTAAACCTTAATGGTGTCCAAATAGCACAGCACAGCACCACGGTTTTTTAAGCAATAACAGCCTGTGGTGGCACAACCCAACCTCCTAGTCCAAATGACACTGTACCTTTAGATCAGGGGTCCCCAACCTTTTTGCATAAAAGGGCTACATTATCATTCGAAATACAGATGAGGGCCGCATATTAGAATTATCCTCACTATCGGAGAAAGTTCACATTTATTATCTATATTATTCACCTTTTGAATTTAGTTTAAGTTAAGAGTCTTACACTCTTATGCTATCTAATGCTACGTAGGTATTATTCCTATAAATTAAAAAATCTTAACAGTAGCTCATGTTTTATTGTAGAATTTTTGCAAGAAAATAATGAGTTATTGAAAATTCTATATATATTATCTTTAATGGAAAACTTGATGCTGCATCTTACTTGCAAGCTAGGCAATATCTATTTCTACAATCGTAACAGAAAGTCTAAAAATTTTGTGAAGATGCTCATCAGTAAGCTTAGATCTAAGTTTTGATTCTACTAGTTTCATTTTTGAAAATGTTTGCTCACAGATATATGTACTACCGGAAACTGAAAACATGCCAACAACAAACTTTATTTAAGTCAGAATATTCTTCTTGTAGACTGGAATAACATTCCAAAAGGCTATTGTCTTGAAATGCAGTTTTCAGGGCATCATTGGCTTGCAAATCAATTATTTGCATTTGATAAATTCCTGGAATAACTTCTAGTGATACACTGAAAGGGATTTGAAGCATTTGAATTTCCTGCTTATGATCACGAAGTCCTTAAATCTACTTGCAAATTCTTCTTTTAAAAGTTCCATTGTACATTTTTCTTTTGAGGCAGTTGAAGAATTCCTTTTTCTCATTCTGCAACACTTTACAACAGGGAAAATGTATAAAGTTTTCATCACTGAACTGTTTCATAAAAATATATAGTTTATTTTCAAATGCTTTCACCTCAGTAAACATATGTGATACCAATTTTCTATTGCCTTGCAGTCTTAAGTTCAAATTATTCAAATGATCAGTTATATCAGATAAGAATGCTAAGCAGAAAACCCAGTCTGAATCTGAAAATGCTTTTGGAACCTTTCCTTTTTCAGAAAGAAATATTTCAATTTCATGACGAAGAGCAAAAAAAAAAAAAAAAAAAAAAAAAAAAAAAAAAAAAAAAAAAAAACGCCTGAGTACTATTCCTTTGCTGAGCCACCTCACTTCAGTATGGTACAATACATCACCATACTCTGAATCTATTTCAGATAAGAGTGTCTGAAACTGTCTATGATTCAAACCATGACGTCTAAAGAAATTCACAGTTGATACGACGACGTTCATGATATTTTCAAATTTAAGAACCTTGTTGCACAGTACCTGCTGATGAATAATGCAATGGAACCTCAGAGGAGGGGTGTCATTAGCAATAGCGACTTCATTGCAGATTTTCTCGACCAACCCTGTTTTACTTCCAACTATGTTTCTTGCTCCATCAGTAGTTATACTCTTTCACTTGGCCCAACTTAAATCAAGGTCATTTACTGCCTAACGTACTTCTAAAAAGAGATTTTATGATGTTGTAGTATCTTTCATACTTCGAAGGGCACACAAATCTTCTAAAACCTCCAAAATATCATTGCTTTCATCCAAAGCTAAAAAAAAAAAATATTGAAAACTGTGTGCTTTCTCGGATAATGTTGAAAACACTTCTCCACTTAAATCTTCCATAAGCCTTGTGACTGTTGAAGCAGACAAACTTACATTTTGAAACTGACAACTTTTCTGGACATATTTCTTTGACCGTTTTTATCAAGCACTCTAACAAATTCCCCATCAGTAAGTGGCTTTCCTTTTTCACATAAGTACTTGGTAACATGGTAGCTGGCACGAACACATGATTCGAGCTCACTAGCTTTGCTTTTAGAGAGATTCTGCTGAGCAGACACTGATTTTTTCAAAGAACATATCTTGTTTGAGCGCACATCACCTTGAAGTGAAAAATAATTCTTGTGCTGTGATTCATAATGTCTCTTGATAATAAATATCTTTAAGGTCTTTATTCTTTCGTGACATATAAGACACAATGCACTGTCAGCATGTGAAATAAAGTATTCAAAGGTCCAACTCTCATTAAACACACGACCCACCTCATCTAGTTTCCTTTTTCTAAGGTTAGATGACATGTTTAAATCCTGTAAGAGAGGAATTTAATGGCTATATTAAGTGCATATGTAGATATGAATATGTATTTATGGATATGCACATACTAGTGTGTATAGGTATTTAAGTGTGTATAGGTATTTAAGGTGTTTGCAAACATTTTCAAAACAGTTTGCAAACAATGTTTTCTAGAGAGGGCAGGCCTTTAAAAAATTATTTCTATTTAACGCACTGTCGATATATAACAAGTTCAGTAACTTGAAAAAACAAAGATAAAGATTATAGTACCGAATCCTATGTCAGAAAGCGAAAATTAATCACAACTGGAAAAAGCATTCTTTGATAAGCAGTTAGCCACTAAAGATGAACTGTGATAATAGATGTTCAAACAGCGTTCGGTGTAAAATCAGAGATTGGTTTCATCACTTTTTCCTCATGAATTACATAACAGAGAAAAATACACGATATAAAGTTATTTACGGATTTCTTTATTTTCTTAACACACTGTCAATATATATTTAGTTCAGTAACTTGAACAAAAAAAGATACAGCACCAAGTCCTATGTCAGAAAGCAAAAGTTGATCACAATTGGAAAAACACACTTTTTGATAAGCAGTCAGCCACTGAACTAAAGATGAACAGTGATAATCCGATTCACTCCTGTACGATAGTAAACATAAAACGTCGACGTAAAATACTTATTCAAATCACGTTCTGTGGAAAAGCAGAGTTTGATTTGATCACTTTTTCCTTTCAAGAACTGCATAACAGGAAAAATACATTAAATTTAGTTGCTTACAGATTTATTTATTTATTTATTATTATTATCAAGAGAGAGAGAGAGAGAGAGAGAGAGAGAGAGAGAGAGAGAGAGAGAGAGAGAGAGAGAGAGAGAGAGAGAGAGAGAGAGAGAGAGAGAGAGAGAGAGAGAGAGAGAGAGAGAGCACACTGAGTGTCATTAAGGGCAGCAGGTTGGGGACCCCTGACCTACAGAATTCAAAGTGAAACCAGAAATCGTATAGGAATGTTTAAGAGAACCAAAGACCATTTTGTTTTCAGCATCCCCACATAGGGTACCACTTTCAGTTTCAGGGCGTTTGCACGGAACACAGATTTATAATATACTAAACGTCCACAACGTTGTTTTTTTTTTTTTCTATAAATGTAACTGGTCATATAAATGGAAAATTTCACTGCTTTTCCTTCTCTTCTTAATGAAATTCTGAATTAATAATCTTTTGCATAATTTATCATCCCGTGTAACGCTTAGGTTTTCAATTACAGGCATTTTTCTACCGAAACAGGATAATAACCCACTGTATTTACGCATATGGATAGCTTATATCGACGGCTTAGTAAAGTGATGCAATAGGAAGGTACTATACTCAATTTTTTTTAATGAGGCACATTTGCACCGATTCGCATCGGTGCCCTTTTAGCTCAGAAAAGTTTCCTGTGATATGATTGTTTAGAATTATCTTGTCCAACCAATCAGCGATCAGGAAACTTTTCCGAGCTAAAAGGATACCCCTGCGAGTCGGTACAAATCTGCCTCGCTAAAAAGAATTGACTATAGTGGTAAAGCTCTGGAGTGATGTGTGTTACTAGTACCTCTATGCTTCCCGCGTCCGTAACAACATTTCTCTCGGAGTTTTCTAGTTTCTCTGACTTTGCCGTGCTATCTCCATACATCACGTAAAACAAACCTTCCAAGTCATGTCTAGGAATGTGTTTCGGTCATACCTTAATCATCTTCATACTTATATTTACATATTTTAACCATACTTTTACAAATTAACTATTTTTATCAGCTGTTTTGAACTTGAAAACTTTAATACTTAGGAACACAAAAGCGACAGCTAAATTCAAGCAAATACGGAAGAGGAAACGACGAAACAACACTAATTCGGTGTATACAGAATAATACAACAGTTAAAAAGTATTGCTGACGTAAAATGGATTAATTTCGACTGGAGAATCCTATCTAAATGTATTCTAGTTTGGGTACAGCGAATAACAAAACATAAAAATTACCTTGGCCGTTGTTATTTAAGATAACAGTTTTTCTTTGAAAAGCTTCTTTATGCCCTAATGCTATCCTGACAGACACACGTGTGGGAGGTGCGTATGTGTGTGTGTGTGTGTGTGTGTATATATATATATATATATATATATATATATATATATATATATATATATATATATATATATATATATATATGTGTGTGTGTGTGTGTGTGTGTGTGTGTGTGTGTGTGTGTAAAATCACCAACTTTCTCTATCCGGACCGTTCAAGTCAATACCTCTCCATTTATCATCTACTTCACGCGTTATAGTCCTCAGCCATTTAGGCCTGGGTCTTCCAACTCTTCTAGTACCTTGTGGAGTCCAGTTGAAAGTTTGGTAAACCCATCTCTCTTGGGGAGTGCGAAGAGCATGCCCAAACCATCTCCATCTATACCCCACCATGATCTCATCCCACTGCCACTCGAGTAATCTCTCTTATAGTTTCGTTTTTAACGCTGTCCTGCCACTAACTCCCAATATTCTTCTGAGGGATTTGTTCTCAAAATCTACAAAATCTGTTGAATATTGTTTTATTGTCATACCATGACTCATGTCCATACAGTCACACCGATCTCACTAAACTGATATATAGAATGAATTTCATATGTAATTTCAGGCGACTTGATTTTCAAAATTTACCTAACCTAGCTATTTTCGGATTTACTTTTTTTCAATCTTTCATAAAACTTCAATTCTAAAGAGAGATCACAGTTCATAAATATCTAAATCATTCTACCTCATTAATCTTTTCTCTTCCATTTCATATTCCATTCTGATCATCTCTGTCTTTCTTCTATTCATCTTGAGCCCAACCTCATGTGATATTTCATGTAATATTTACATATTACCCCAGCTGGAAGATGACTGTAAGGAGCGGAGATTTCAAATCCTACACTTTCCATAAACTCTCTTGCCATTGTTTAGGAATTGTATGTCATGAAACGGTGCCGTTGCAAATTCCATGGTTTATAGAGTCGCGCCAAATTTGCTATGATGTGTTCGCCCTTTTCAAAAAGCTCACCTTCAAAGTTTAATACTCTGTATTGGGGCATCTCTCAGTGGATACCTTTTTTTGTCTATGTCACATTATTATTATTATTATTATTATTATTATTATTATTATTATTATTATTATTATTATTATTAGCTAAGCTACAACCCTAGTTGGAAAAGCAAGATGCCATAAGACCAAGGGCTCCAACAAGAAAAAATAGCCCAGTAAGGAAAAGAAATAAGGAAATAAATAAACGATATGAGAAATAATGAACAATTAAAATAGAATATTTTAAAACAGTAACAACATTAACACAGATATTTCATATTCAGACATTAAAAAGACTTCCGTCAACATGTTTAACATAACTATTTGCTGCAAGTTAGAACTTTTGAAGTTCGTGTAGTATTGAGCCTCATGATGGAGAAGGTCGGTCTATTAGAATTAACTGCATACCTAGAATTACGAACAGGATAGAATTGTCCAGGAAAATCTGAATGTAACGGATGGTCAGAATTATGAAAAATCTTATTCAACATGCATAATGAACTAATTGAACGACGGTGCCAGAGATTAATATCTAGACCAAGAATAAGAAATTTAATAGACCGGAAGTTCCTGTCCAACAAATTAAGATGAGAATCAACAGCTGAAGACCAGACAGGAAAACAAAACTCGAAACAAGGTAGAGCGTAAGCATTAAAACACTTCTTCAGAATAGATTGATCACCAAAAATTTTAAAAGACTCTCTCAATAAGACAATTTTTTGTACAACTGAAGAAGACAAAGAGAAAGTGTTACTCAAAAGTAAATTTGCTGTCGAGAACCACACCAAAAATTTGAAATGAGTCATATAGAGTTATCAATGTTGAGATCCGGATGTTGAGGAACCACTGTTTTCGACCTACTTACAATCATACTTTGAGTTTAGTTAGGACTCAACTTCATGCCCCACAACTTGCAATATGCACTAATTTTAGCTAGATCTCTATTAAGGGATTCACCAACCCCAGATCTACATTCAGATGAATTTGGTGCAAAGAGTGTTGGATCATCAGAATATGCAACAAGCTTATTTTCTAGACCAAACCGCATGTCATGTGTATATAATATGTTAAGTAATGCGCCAAGAACACTACCCTGAGGAACACCAGATATCACATGCCTATAATTACTACGGTGCCCATCAACAACAACTCTTTGCGATATATTACTTGAAAATTCAATAATAATGCCAAGAAACGACCCACCCACTCCCAACTGTTCGAGTTTGAAAACAAGGGCCTCATGAATAACATATCCCCTTCAAAGTATCGTTGCATGGTTCCCCAATCGAACATCACACAGACATACATTATATGAAACAGATGGAACAGAATGTTCAGCGACTTCATCCATTTTTTTATTCAAAATATACAACTCTTGCAGGACTACTCTACAGTCTCCAGGGAAGACGTTATATTCCTCCCATTTTTCTGGACCCGAACGGACCTTTTCTTGAGTCTCCAATGGTGGTTGTGAGAAGAGAGGGTGTTCTGGTGGATTTGAAAAGAAGAGGAATTCTGTTAGTTGTGAGAAGATTGGAATTCTGGTGATTGAGACAAGAGAGGGAATTCTGGTGGATTTGAAAAGAAGAGGAATTCTGTTAGTTGTGAGAAGATTGGAATTCTGGTGATTGAGACAAGAGAGGGAATTCTGGTGGATTTGAAAAGAAGAGGAATTCTGTTAGTTGTGAGAAGATTGGAATTCTGGTGATTGAGACAAGAGAGGGAATTCTGGTGGATTTGAAAAGAAGAGGAATTCTGTTAGTTGTGAGAAGATTGGAATTCTGGTGATTGAGACAAGAGAGGGAATTCTGGTGGATTTGAAAAGAAGAAGAATTCTGTTCGTTGTGAGAAGATTGGAATTCTGGGGATTGAGACAAGAGAGGGAATTCTGGTGGATTTGAAAAGAAGAGGAATTCTGTTCGTTGTGAGAAGATTGGAATTCTGGTGATTGTGAGAAGAGAGTGAATTCTGGTGGTTGTGAGAATAGGGGGAACTCCGGAGGTTGTGAGAGGGGGAATTCTAGTGGTTGTGAGAAGAGGGGAATTCTGTTGGTTGTGAGAAGATTGGAATTCTGGTGGTTGTGAGAAAAGGGGGAATTCTGGTGGTTGTGAGAAGAAGGGGAATTCTAGTGGTTGTAAGAAGGGGGAATTCTGATGGTTGTGAGAAATGGGGAAATTCTAGTGGTTGCAATAAGAGGGCGAATTCTGGTGATTGCAAAGAAGGGGAATTCTGGTTGTTGTGAGGGAATTATTGTGGATTTGAGAAGAGGGGAAATTCTGGTGGATTCGAGAAGAAGGGGAATTCTGGTTGTTGTGAAAACAGGAAGATTTCGGGTGGTTGTGAAAAGAGGGGAAATTCTGGTGGATTTACGAAGAGGGGAACTCTGGTGGATTTGCGAAGAGGGGAAATTCTGGTGGATTTGCGAAGAGGGGAATTCTGGTTGTTGTGAGAAGATGGAGATTTCTGGTGGTTTGCAAAAAGAGAGACTTCTGGCGGTTGTGAGAAGAGGGGGAATTCTGGTGTATTTGAAGAGGGGGAATTCTGGAGGCTGTGAGAAGAGGGAAAATTCTAGTGGTTAAAAATAGAGGGGGAATTATGGTGCTGGTGAGAGGAGGGGTAAATCTGTTGGTTGTGAGAAGAGCAGGAATTCTTGTGTTTGTGAGACGAGAGGAAATTCTGAAGGATTTGAAGAAAGGGGGAATTCTGGTGGTTGTGAGAAGGGGGGAGGGGAATTTTGGTGGTTGAAAGAAGAAGTGGAATTCTGGTGTTTGTGAGAAGAGGGGAAATTCTGGTGGTTGTGACAAGAGGGGGAATTCTGGTGTTTGTGAGACGAGGGGAATTCTGAGGGATTTGAAAAGAGAGGAATTCTGGTGGCTGTGAGAAGAGGGGGAATTATGGAGGTTGAAATAAAAGGGTGAATTATGGTGTTTGTGGAAAAGGGGAAATCTGGTTGTTATGAGAAGAGGTGGAATTCTGGTGTTTGTGAGAAGAGGGGAAATTCTGGTGTTTGCGAGAAGAGGGGAAATTCTGAAGGATTTGAAAAAAGGGGGAATTCTGGTGGATACGAAAAGAGGGGAAATTCTGATGGCTGTGAGAAGAGGGGGAATTCTGGTGGTTGAAAAAGAGGGAACTATGGTGTTTGTAAAAGAAGGGAAATCTGTTGGTTGTGAGAAGAGGGGAAATCCTGGTGTTTGTGAGAAGACAGGGAAATTCTGGTGGTTGTGAGAAGAGGGGGAATTCTGGTGTTTATGAGAAGAGGGGGAAATACTGGTGGGTGAAAGAAGAGGGGAAATTATGCTGCTAGTGAGAAAAGGGGAAATTCTGGGGGTTGGAAAAAGAGCGGGAATTCTGGTGGTTGTGAGAAGAGGGGAAACTCTGACGGTTGAAATAAGAAAGGCAAGTATGGTGTTTGTGAAAAAGGGGGCAATCTGTTTATTGTGAGAAGAGGGGGAATTCTGGTGTTTGTGAGAAGAGAGGAAATTCTGGTGTTTGTGAGAAGAGGGGAAATTCTAGTGGTTGTGAGAAGAGGGGGAATTCTGGTAGTTCTGTGAAGAAAATAATTTCTGGTTATTGTGAAAAAGGGGGTATTCTATTTGTTGTGAGAAGAGGGTTAATTCTGGTGGTTGTGAGAACAAGAGAATTTTGGTGGTTGGGAAAAGAAGGTGAATTTTTTAGGTTGTGAGAAGAGCGGGAATTCTGATAGTTGTGACTTCTCACAACTAACAGAATTCTGGTCGAGGAGAGGGGGAATTCTAGCGGTTGTGAGTAGAGAGGGAATTCTGGTGGTCGTGAGAAGATTGGAATTCTAGTGGTTGTAAGAAGAGGGGGAATTCTGTTGGTTGAGAGAAGAGGGGAATTATGGTGGTTGCAAAAAGAGGGGGAATTCTGGTGGTTGTAAAAAGGGGTAATTCTGGTGGTTGTGAGAAATGGGGACATTCTAGTGGTTGCGAAAAGAGGGTGAATTCTGGTGATTGCAAAGAGGGGGAATTCTGGTGGTTGTGAGGGAATTCTTATGGATTTGAGAAGAGGGGAAATTCTGGTGGATTTGAGAAGAGGGGGAATTCTGGTTGTTGTGAGAAGAGGGAGATTTCTGGTGGTTGCAAAAAGAGAGGGAATATGTGGGTTGCGAGGAGGGCGAATTCGGGCGGTTGTGAGAAGCAGGGAATTCTATTGATTTGAGAAGAGGAGAATTCTGGGGATTGTGAGAAGAGGGGGAATTCTGGTGGTTGAAAGAAGAGGGGGAATGCTTTTGGTTGTGAGAAGAGAAATTCTGGTGGATTTACAGAGGGGGAATTCTGGTGGTTGTGATATGAGGAGAAATAACGGTGGTTGTGAGAAGGGGAGTAATTCTGGTGGTTGTGAAAAGAAGGTGAATTCTGTTGGTTGTGAATAGAAGGGAATTCTGGTAGTTGTGAATATAGGAGAATGCTGGTGGTTGTGAGAAGAAGTAGAATTCTGGTGGCTGTGATAAGAGGGGGGAATTCTGTTGAATGTGAGAAATGGGGAAATTCGGTTGGTTGTGAAAAAAGGGGGAATTCTGTCGGTTGTGAGATGAGAGGGAATTCTGGTGGCTTTGAGAAGTGGAAAATTTTGGTGATTGTGAGAAGATGGGGAATTCTGGGTTGTGAGAAAAAAAGAAATTCTGGTGTATTTGAGAAGAGCTGGAATTCTCGTGGTTGCAAAAATAGGGGGAACTATGGTGGTTGTGAAAAGAGGGGTAATTCTAGTGCTTATGAAAAGAGGGGTAATTCTAGTGCTTATGAAAAGAGGGGTATTTCTGGTGGTTGTGAAAAGAAAGAGAATTCTGTTGGTTGTGAATAGAGGGGAATTCTGGTGACCGTGAATATAGGGGATTGCGTAGTTGTGAGAAGAAGTAGAATTCTGGTGTTTGTTAGAAGAAGGGAAATTCTGGAGGTTGAGAGATTAGGAGGAATCCTGTTGGCTGTAAGAAGAGGGGAATTCGGTTGGTTGTGAGAAGAGGGGGAATTCTGGTGGTTATTAGAAGAGGGGAAATTTTGAAGGTTGTGTGAAGAGGGGAAATTATGAAGGTTGTGAGAAGAGGGGGAATTCTGTTGATAGTGAGAAGAGAGTAATTCTGTTGGTTGTAAGAAGAGGGGAAAATTTGTTGGTTGAAAGAAGAGGGGGAGTTCTGGTGGATTTCAGAAGATATGTCATTCTAGTGGTTTGAGACTAGGGGGATTTCTGGTGGTTGCGAGAAGGGGAATTCTGGTAGTTGTGAAAACAGGAGGATTTTTGTTGGTTGTGAGAAGAATGGGAATTCTGTTGGTTTTGAAAAGAGAGGTAATTTTGGTGGTTGTAAAAAGAGGGGGAATTCTGGTGGTTGTGAAAAAAGGGGAAATTCTAGTGGCTGTAAAAAGAGAGGGAATTCGGGTGGTGTGAGAAAAAATGGAATTCTGGTGATCGTGAGAAGTGGGTTAATTCTGGTGGTTGTTAGAAGAGAGGGAATTCTGGGGATTGTGAGAATAGGGAAATTCCAGTGGTTGTGAGAAGAGGGGGAATTCTGGTGGTTATTAGAAGAGGGGAAATTTTGAAGGTTGTGTGAAGAGGGGAAATTATGAAGGTTGTGAGAAGAGGGGGAATTCTGTTGATAGTGAGAAGAGAGTAATTCTGTTGGTTGTAAGAAGAGGGGAAAATTTGTTGGTTGAAAGAAGAGGGGGAGTTCTGGTGGATTTCAGAAGATATGTCATTCTAGTGGTTTGAGACTAGGGGGATTTCTGGTGGTTGCGAGAAGGGGAATTCTGGTAGTTGTGAAAACAGGAGGATTTTTGTTGGTTGTGAGAAGAATGGGAATTCTGTTGGTTTTGAAAAGAGAGGTAATTTTGGTGGTTGTAAAAAGAGGGGGAATTCTGGTGGTTGTGAAAAAAGGGGAAATTCTAGTGGCTGTAAAAAGAGAGGGAATTCGGGTGGTGTGAGAAAAAATGGAATTCTGGTGATCGTGAGAAGTGGGTTAATTCTGGTGGTTGTTAGAAGAGAGGGAATTCTGGGGATTGTGAGAATAGGGAAATTCCAGTGGTTGTGAGAAGAGGGGGAATTCTGGTAGTTGTGAGAAGTGGAGAAATTCTGGGGGTTGCGAGAAGAGAGGGAATTCTGATGGTTGTGAGAAGAGGGGATATTCTGTTGGCTGTAAGAAGAGGGGACATTTTGGTGGTTGTGAAAAGAGGGGGAACTCTAGTGGTTGTGAGATGAAGGGAATACTGGTGGTTGTGGGAAAAGGGGGAATTCTGTTGGGTGTGAGAAGAGGGATAATTCTGGTGGTAGTGAGAAATGGGGAAATTTTGGGGGTTTTGAAAAGGGGAAATTCTCTTGGCTGTGAGAAGAGGGGACAGTCTGTTGGATGTGAGAAAAGGTGGAATTCTGGTGGTTGTAAAAAGAGGGGGAACTCTGGTGATTGTGAGAAGATTGGAATACTGGTGGTTGTGAGAAGAGGGGGAATTCTGTTGGTTGTGAAAAGAGGGATAATTCTGGTGGTTGTGAGAAGTGTGGAAATTCTGGGGATTGTGAAAAGAGGGGAAATTCTGTTGGCTGTAAGAAGAGGGGACATTCTGTTGGTTGTGAGAAGAGGTGGAATTCTGTTGGTTGTGAAAAGAGGGATAATTCTGGTGGTTGTGAGAAGTGTGGAAATTCTGGGGATTGTGAAAAGAGGGGAAATTCTGTTGGCTGTAAGAAGAGGGGACATTCTTTTGGTTGTGAGAAGAGGTGGAATTCTGTTGGTTGTGAAAAGAGGGATAATTCTGGTGGTTGTGAGAAGTGTGGAAATTCTGGGGATTGTGAAAAGAGGGGAAATTCTGTTGGCTGTAAGAAGAGGGGACATTCTGCTGGATGTGAGAAGAAGTGGAATTCTAGTGATTGTGAAAAGAAGGCAATACTGGTGGTTGAGAGAGGAAGGGGAATTTTGTTGATTGTGAGAAGAAGGATAATTCTGGTGGTTGTGAGAAGGTGGGAAATTCTGGGGTTGTGAAATGAGGGAAAACTCTGTTGACTGTAAGAAGAGAGGACATTCTGTTGGTTGTGAGAAGAGGTGGAATTCTGGTGGTTGTGAAAAGAGGGGGAACTCAAGCGGTTGTGAGATGAATGGAATACTGGTGGTTGTGAAAAGAGGGGGAATTTTGTTGGTTGTGAGACGAGGGATAATTCTGGTGGTTGTGAGAAATGGGGAAATTTTGGGGGTTGTGAAAAGAGGGCAAATTCTCTTGGCTGTGAGAAGAGGCGACATTCTGTTGGATGTGAGAAGAGGTGGAATTCTGGTGGCTGTGAAAAGAGGGGGAACTATAGTGGTTGTGAGATGAAGGGAATATTGGTGGTTGTGAGAAGAGGGGGAATTCTGTTGGTTATGAGAAGAGGGATAATTCTGGTGGTTGTGAAAAGAGGGGAAATTCTCTTGGCTCTGAGAAAAGGGGACATTCTGTTGGTTGTAAGAAGAGGTGGAATTCCGGAGGTTGTGAAGAGGGGGAACTCTAGTGGTTGTGAGATGAAGGGAATACTAGTGGTTGTGGGAAGAGGGGGAATTCTGTTGGTTGTGAGAAAAGGGATAATTCTGGTGGTTGTGAGAAATGGGGAAATTTTTGGGGTTGTGAAAAGAAAGGAAATTCTGTTGGCTGTGAGAAGAGGGGACATTCTGTTGGTTGTAAGAAGAGGTGGAATTCTGGAGGTTGTGAAAAAAGGGGGAACTCTAGTGGTTGTGAGATGAACAGAATACTGGTGGTTGTGAGAAGAGGGGGAATTCTGTTGGTTGTGAGAAGAGGGATAATTCTGGTGGTTGTGAGAAATGGGGAAATTTGGGAGGTTGTGAAAAGAGGGAAAATTCTCTTAGCTGTGAGAAAAGGGGAAATTCTGTTGGTTGTAAGAAGAGGAGGAATTCTGGAGGTTGTGAAAAGAAGGGGAACTCTAGTGGTTGTGAGATGAAGGGAATATTGGTGGTTGTGAGAAGAGGGGGAATTCTGTTGGTTGTGAGAAGAGGGATAATTCTGGTGGTTGTGAGAAATGGGAAAATTTTGGGGGTTGTGAAAAGAGGGGAAATTCTCTTGGCTGTGAGAAGAGGGGACATTCTGTTGGTTGTAAGAAGAGGTGGAATTCTGGAGGTTGTAAAAAGAGGGGGAACTCTAGTGGTTGTGAAATGAAGGGAATACTGGTGGTTGTGAGAAGAGGGGGAATTCTGTTGGTAGTGAGAAGAGGGATAATTCTGATGGTTGTGAGAAATGGGGAAATTTTGGGAGTTGTGAAAAGAGGGGAAATTCTCTTGGCTCTGAGAAGAGGTGGAATTTTGGTGGTTGTAAAAAGAGGGGGACCTTTAGTAGTTGTGAGATGAAGGGAATACTGGTGGTTGTGAGAAGAGGGGGAATTCTGTTGGTTGTTAGAAGAGTGATAATTCTGGTGGTTGTGAGAAATGGGGAAATTTAGGGGGTTGTGAAAAGAAAGGAAATTCTGTTGGCTGTGAGAAGAGGGGACATTCTGTTGGTTGTAAGAAGAGGTGGAATTCTGGAGGTTGTGAAAAGAGGGGGAACTCTAGTGGTTGTGAGAAGAAGGGAATTCTGTTGTTTCTTTGAAGAGGGCGAATATTGGTGGTTGAAGAGTATATAAATGAATACAATAAAGTAAAGGAATATCATCAATGAATAAATAAATGAAAAACTAACGAATAAAATTTTCACGAACATCGTTCACTAAGTATCATTTCGAGTTCATACACTGATGCCACAAAGTTAGATGTTTTAATAAATAACCTTGTGTTAATACGAAAAACCCAGCATCACAGAAACCTGCATCAAACGATAGAACCAGCATCGCACTATATCAGCACCTGAGGTAATACAGGAAGTAATTTAAATTTAAAAAAAAAAAAATCTTCAAACGCTCAATGGTACCTAAAGCAGTAGATCGTGATTTGGGAAATCCTAAATAACTTTGATGACCAAGAAAAATTTTATAATTATAAATATAAAAAAGCAAAAATTACAACATAAATAATAAATCCTGTATCTGGAATCTATTACATATTTGTTGTGCCGCACAAAATGAATAAAAGAAACATAAGTACAAACATAATAGTATGTATCTAAACTATTTACTTATTTATTACTACTGAAAAGTACTTCAATCATTACAGACCAGATTATGGCAATAAAAATTCTGGACTGTGATGCAAGTGAGAGAGAGAGAGAGAGAGAGAGAGAGAGAGAGAGAGAGAGAGAGAGAGAGAGAGAGAGAGAGAGAGAGAGAGAGAGAGAGAGAGAAATTCGGCTGCCCGCATTGCAGCATGTGGTTTTGTCTGAGTCTGGGCGGGTGGGTGTGAGAGGAAAGTGGATGTCAATGGTGGGCGTGTCTCGTCCTGCCAGGATAAAAGGCGGAACTAAACTGTTGCTCTCCTTA
>NC_090742.1:31275028-31285028 GCF_036898095.1 Palaemon carinicauda
TAGGGGCTCCAACAAAGGAAAGGAAAAAAAGGATAAATGAAATATTTTAAGAAGGGTAGAAGAGACTGTTCAGCTATGGTAAGCAGCTCTTCTAGGAGAAGTACACTCCAAAATCATATTATTGTTCTCAGGTCTTGGGTAGTGCCATAGTCTCTCTACCATGGTCTTCCACTGTCTTGGGTTAGAGACCTCTTGCTTGAGGGTACACTTGGCCACACTATTCTATCTTGTTTCTCTTCTCAGTGTTGTTTTAGTTTTTATCCCCCTGTTATTTTCAAGTTTTCATAGTTCATAAATGAAAGATTCATTCTAATATTATTATTGTTCTTAAACTTCTCATGTAGTTTTTCCTTATTTCCTGTCCTCACTGGGATATTTTCCCTGTTGGAGACCTTAGGCTTATAACATCCTGCTTTTCCAACTAGAGTTGTAACTTAGCAAGGAATAATAATAATAATAATAGTAATAATAATAATAATAATTATAATAATAATAATAACAATAATAATGATAATAATCTTTATTCTGTCGCTACACAACTATATAATTTGGATTCTCTCTCTCTCTCTCTCTCTCTCTCTCTCTCTCTCTCTCTCTCTCTCTCTCTCTCTCTCTCTCTCGGTACTTTTGATACACGATAGCTCTCGCCTGCGAGGTAATTTGAGAAATGCAGTGTTGAATGCAGCAGGCGACTCTGGGCAATGCACAAACTACTTGTCAATGAGTCATTAGCAAACGAACTAAACAGAGTTGGGCAATCGGTTTATGCCATCGCCTTCCCCCTATATGACCCAAACGGAGTAAATAGTAATCGCTGTAAGTGGTGTAACCCCTTCAATACACTCAACACCGAGCATGATTCTATAATACCGAATGCCCAAGAAAAGATGGATTCTTAAATGACAAATAAATAAGTTGATTTAACTAAAAAAAAATAGGTTGAAGAGATGATGTTGGAAAAAATAAAGATACAATTCAAGGTCTTCTTTCTGTTTACTGTATAGACTTCTGGTGTGATCATTCCCTCAAAACAACAAAGACCTTGTTGTCCTTAAATTGGAAGGACAAAGAATGATTAGGCCTGAGGAGATTACGATGCAACTGTATAGATTAATTAAAGTTCGTTGCGTTCGGCTAACTGGGGGGCAAGTGATAATGGAAATGCCTTTATCAAATGATTGTGTGATTAAAATTGTCTTGTGATATAGTCAGTAAGTTGTGAAGATGGCTTTGAGACCGAGAGGTAGGATTTGAAGGATTTTTTTTTTTTCTTTTATTGTTTGGAAAATATTCGTAAAAAGAAGAATGAGTGATTGTTTATAAGAGGAGGAGCAGAAAGTTGTTTGGGTCATTATATAATATAAAATGTATTCACTCTCAGAGTTAGTAGGTTTATTGTCACTATGTATGTAATAATGACAAGTGAGTTCAATAATATAAATCAAATAAATCAAAACTAATACATAAGCTTATGAAGAAAAAAAAATGATTTTATGTTTAGCTAAAGCTGAGGAAAGGTTTTGTTGAAGTCGATAAGTCATGGGGTGGAGTGGAGTTTATAGAAAAAGGATCGTTGGAACTTCTTACAGTTATTCAGTATAATAATCCAACACCTTAAAACATTTTAATATTATCTGGAGTACATAATATCATGAATAAAAATTCACCTACTTTTTTTTTTTTTTTACATTTGATTAGTTAATATCTCATTTTAATATTATCAATAATATAATACCAATAGCAATGTTAATATTTATCCTTTTCATTAATTAATAGACGATTATCTTTATCATAAATATCATTATTCTTATCACCATTATTCATAATGAACTAACCAGAGCTGTTATCATCTTGCTGAATAAGCCTCCATAAATGAGAATCCCAGAAAGGGGCTCCCAAGAAGAGAATATTTCCTAATTCCACGTCATATAGGAAACCTTTACAACAATTAGAAGATATGAATCCCTGCCAAAACCGGGCAGCCACCCCTATCCCCACCCCCGTTTCACAAAATCGAATTATACTGGTGAAGATCGAATTTTAAGATGACCCGGAGATCAAAGGAGTCAGTCCCGAATGCTCAAACGAAACGGAGAAACATTTTACCCGTTTTTCCCTTTTTCCTTCGGCTGACGGGAGGGAAATTCATTAAGACACCCCAAACCCTTTGAATAAGGACGGGAAGTCGCACCAGATTGGAGAGAGAGAGAGAGAGAGAGAGAGAGAGAGAGAGAGAGAGAGAGAGAGCCATCTCATTGGGCGTCCTCTTTCATTCCCATTTAAAACGAGTAATAGGCTTGTGATTGCAATCACCGCTGCTTGCACGGACGTCAAGAATCACCGACAAAAAATAGGAAATGACGAGGACCTGAAATGAAATGCAATCTCGCACTCTCGGGCGTTTCCGTTCATAAACTACAAATGAATAGGCAATAAACTTCGAAAAATCCGTTTAAGGAATCTGTTTACAAAAGGGAAATATAAACATCTGGATCTATATATCTTTGTGGTGTTACATATACCGTTTTTTTTTTTTTTTTTTTTTTATCAGAATTAAAATTTAGAAGAAAAGAAATATGCAAAATCTCGGTCCGTTACAACGTTAATAACAAGACACAATTTATGAAAAAAAGATAAGACAAATCCTACCATACACCAATTTTGTGCTTGTGCATGTTCATAAAGATACAATGAACACATGGTTATACATTTGAGTAGCTTAAATGATCGAGACAACTAGAAATAAAAGGAAAAGTTCTTTTGTACAGACTTTCAAGATTTGTATGCATTGTGAAAGAAAATAATTATCTACTTACAAAATAGCGTTCTCACAAAATTTTAGTAAAGAAAATTAGAAAGGATAAATCCTTTAAAACTTTCGAATAATGTTAATCCTCTTTTAGTTCCCCCAAGGTGTTTGGTGAATCTTCGTCCCACGGGGCCCCACGTTACGGCCTCCGCTTCTGGGCTCTCAGCTATCATATAGTTCTCTATAGTTCTATGGAGCTCTATACCTAGACCTTGGGGCATCAATTCAGCGGTCCAAACATGAATCGCAGTTGCCAAAACCTTTACAGTAATCATTATCTCAATCGACGTGTCTTGGTATTTTGTTGAACTCGTCACAAACCACAACTAAAAACGTGACCACTGAAAAATCAAACATGTTTAAAGTAATTTGTATTTTCCTTAGCTATACAAACCCGAGTCCTTTAATAGGGGGGCTTGTTTCAGCATGAGCTGGAGATGGTCATTACAAATGTTTAACGACTGGTTAAACTACTAGTGGAGGGTGGGGTTTCACTTTTGATCGGCCCACGACTGAGAGGGGTGATTGAGGGAGTTAGGTAAAAGGACTCATGTTTGTATAGCTAGGAAAAATTCAAATTACTTTCCAAATTAGTGATTTGTTCCTACGTGATATAGAAACCATTGTCCTTTAATAGGGAGAATCTCTGTTTGGTGGGTTAGATGCCCACCTTGAACTGAACTGGATGGTTCTTTTTCTCCCCTGTAAATGTCCAACTGCTTGGTCCCGAACGGAAGTAAAATGATAACTCCAGCAACCTCCTAACTGTCTTTCATATGAGAAGCCTGATGGAATCTGGCCTGTACATGAGGACAAGTACTCTGTCAAATAAATAAACCCTTACCCAGTAGGGAAATCAGTTTGGAATAAAATACCTGTATGATGATCAATGGGTTGGTATAAATTTCTACATCCTCCCCCTCGTTTAGAGAGGATGAAGTGAGATACTACTTTAATGCTAAAGAATGGAGCTCTGTAGTGTAACATATCAGCATCAAGCCAGATCCAGCATGTAACGTTTCGACTCTGTCCCTAAGTAGGGGTACAGAAAAATGAAGGAGAAGAGCCAGGCCTTCTACCATTCACTCCAGATTTACATTTAAATGTTACCATAAACGAGATGCCTCCTGTCCCATGTGGGAGTTGAGCTGGTTACACAACCACTTGAGCAGCCACCACAAGACCAAGCACTAAGGTGTCAAGGTACTTGTGGGTATACACCTGTAAGTAAAAGGCCGTGAAGGTGGTCTGTCTTCTCCAGACTCTAGCCTTTAGCACCTGGCCCACTGATAGGTTTCTCCTAAAAGCTAAGGTGGGGCCTATACCCCTGACTTCGTGAGCCATGAACCTAACTAGTACCTCGACCCTCTCAGTGGCCGAGGTGTACACAGTATGGATTGTCTCACAAAGCCAGAAAAAGATGGTGTTCCTTAACATCTCTTTCTTGGTTCTGCCAGTGCTAATGAAAAGTTGTTGACATTCAGGCCTGAGATGTCGGGTCATTTTCTGATAGTACTGCAAAGCCCACATGGGACACAAAAACTTCTCTCGATCACCACCTGACATTTCACGTAAAGAAGGGATAGAGAATGTCTTGAACCTTGTATCATGTACTGAGTGGTTCTGAGTTTTACCCACGAACTCAGGCACAAAACTGGAAACCTCCTTCTACACCTCAGCGTGGGTGACCAAATAAGAGACCATACAGCTCACCTACCCTCTTTGCTGATGCTAAAGCTCGCAAAAAGACAGTCTTTAAGAGCTAGATCTCAGTCTGACAACTTTCTTGAAGGCTCATACAGGGTAAGCGTAAAAGCTTTTAAGACGAGAAGTCCCGAGGTGAACATGACAACTCCCACAAAGAGGAGAGGTCTATACCTTTCAGTCAATAGACCATGTCCAAGGCTAACCAGTAGCCTTTGACAGCCATGACTGAGAGGTTCTTCTCTCAGCGAAGGAAAATGAGGAAATCAACAAAATGTGCCAGAGTTGGTTCGACCGAAGAAGTATCCCTTTTACAACACCAATCCTAGAAGATCACCCACTTCCCCTGGAAGACAGTTGCAGAGGACCGTCACAAGTATCCAGACATCTCCTGTCCCTTTTGCTTGGTGGTGATGGTGGATAGCCTCCACCTGTGAAGATCTAAGGACTTCATGGAATAGTGGTATGTCTAAAGCTGCACCTGACAGAGTATGAACCATTATGGTAGTTCTCTTATGACCTCGACTAGAAGACCTAACAGATCAGGATACCATTCAACACAGGGCCCTCTGACAGACACTACAATCATCCCGAGTCCTGATGTAAACAACACCCTGTTGAATAATCGCCGGATCAGGTTGAATGGAGGAATGCGTATGCATCTAGGTGATCCCATTGGTGTTGGAAAGGGTCTTTGAACACGGCCCATGTAGGGATTTCCAACTCAAAACCTGTCCCTGGTGATTGAGTGAGTCTTCTAGTATATTCCTTTTGCCCGGAATGTACCTGACTGACAACTCCAGGGCGTGGAACATCGCCCAGACATGCATCCACTTCGTCAACTCGCAGAGAAGGCTTGTTGACGTAGGCCATTACGGTGGTGTTATAGCTATCAATACTACTGAGTGCCTCCTCAAATGTTCTAGGAATGCTTGCAGCACTATAAAGGATGTTTGTAGCGCTATAAAAGATGCTTGCAGCACTAAAAAGGATTCTTCTATTTCGAGGACATTGATGAGCATAAGCATCTCTTCCCATGACAATACACCCGAGACAGCAAGGCTGTCTAAGTGTGTGCCTCACCCCTCCTATGCATGTGCCTTGGTGATGTTTTCCTTGCTCAGCAAGCAGGTCAGATTGGCACAAGCCTCCTGTCCCACCCAGGTCAGATTGGCACAAGCCTCCTGTCCCACCAGAACAGGATGGAACAGGGAATCCAAGATGGCTAACCGGTGATCTTTCAAACACCGCTAAAGGGATCTCTGGTGGAGAAGCCCGTGGGAAACTATCTTCTCTAGGGAGGAAAGGTAGCAAAGAAAACACTGCCACCACTGAGCTGGTCCTTCTATCTTCAATAAGAATGGTCACGCAACCACCTTGAGCTTGCTGATGCAATTGTCTGATAGAAAGACTTTCATGATATCGTGATTATCAGCATACCCGGGTACTTCAACCTCTGTTTGGGTACGAAATTTGACTCCTCCTAGTTTATCACAATCCCCAGACCGTGAAAACTGTGAGAATCTGATCTCAATTCTATAGCAACTGCCTCTATGAGGAGGTCCGATTCAACCAATTGTCGAGATACATCAACAGATGTATCCCTTTTAATTGGCCCTAAGCGCCTACCAAGATAAACACCTGAGTGAACATTTGGAGAGCAAACACAACCCAAAGCACAGTCTTGAACTTGTATACTGTGTCGTAGAGGGAGAAGCAGAGTACTTTTGAGAGGACTAAAGTACAGGTACTTGAAAGTACTCATACTACTGTAAGTATGAAGTTTTCCTCTCTGATGGAAGACAGCACAAATTGCAGTTTTCATCCTGAACTTCATATGGCAAACAAACGTGTTCAGAGATGAGAGGTCGATGACCTGTGTCCAGTCTACATTTGACTTCTCCACCAGGAAGATCCAACTGTAGAAGCCCAGACACTTCTCTTGAACAGCATGTTTTTTCCGATATCCCTTCTACCTCTGTCCACAAGGCCACGACTTGGGTGATATTGGATGATCGGATATGAACTCTATTGGTAAGTGAGATGGGGGAGCCATCGAAAGGCAATCAGTACCTAAAGTCGTTCCATGTCACCGCCAATTGCCCAATGGTGAGACAAGCATCCCCCTACTCTTGATAACACCCCATCCTGAAAGATCCAGGTTGGGGTGGTAGAAAAGGCTGTGCGTGCGCAGGCTCTTTCCAGAAAGAGGTTACAGGTGGTGACAATCAGGGTCTCAGAACAGGTGAATGGCCCTTTCTTAATCCTGATCCGGCAGTCTTGGGTGAACCCAAGGGTTTGGCCACTGTTTCGTCTGAAGGGACAGGAGTCCTGCAAAGCAGTTCACCCTGATTGCAATGCTGCCTGCACACATTCCTAGGATGGAGAGACATGGTGCTTCGCATTGGCAAGTTCTGAAGCGACAATGCCGCCTCTGGGGTAATGTGTTTTGAGAAAAAGGAAACAAAGGCATCCCATCTATTCAAAACCCAGTTGGTACACTGTTTTGTCGACTGGTGAGCCAGGAAGGTCACAGCCTTGTCATCAGACAGCACGAGACTCTTGTACTTCTCCAAAGACTCCAGGGTTGATAGCCCCGTTGTCTTTGTGAAGTACATAACTGCTCCTGAATATTGGTCGAGCTAAAAAACAGTATGGAGGAAGGGCAAGGCAGACAACTCCATGGCCACCAACTTAGAAGCCAAGAAGGATGTATCTTCAACCTTGAGTCGCTCCTGAAATAGTGCCCCTGTCAATGTGCACAATGAAGGGTGAACCTGCAAATGGACTGATGCAGCATTCTCTGGCATATGAAATCTTCTCTGCCTAGAGAGCGGGAAGGGGCCGGGATCTCATTTAACCAAATGCGCTTGAGTGAGTTCTCAGATCTGTGGATCTGAGAACCCGGGCAAAATCAACGCGACCCGACAAAGGCCACTCCAGGGAAGGCCTTTAACATTGAGGAGCACCGAGGTGCCAATCAATGACTGAGGCTTTCCCTGAGGGTGGTACCAAATTTGCCTCTCACAGACTCATGGATGAGAGCAAGGACTTTCACAAATGAACACACTGACTCGGGGTTGCCTGCCTCAATCAGCGCCAGGACACAGTCCGATGTCTTAGGGGTAGCCCAACTCAAAGAACCCTCTCGCCCAGCTAGGACCGAGTGTGGCAGGGTGCTCCGGATATTCTACTTCCCAAATGAATACTCCTATTCCGCCCCAAGAACAGAACTTGAAACGTAATTGGGGACCAATGATAGCCCAGGAAGGACATGGCCAATCCCCGGTACAGATCCCAAAAGAGATGGCTGGAGTTACATGTACTCCTCTCTCTACGTATTTCAATAGGATGACACCCACAGCCCAGTGCCGTAGCACAAGGAAAAGGTCCATCCTAACTCAACTCTTGGTCTTCCATTGCATGCTTGCCTTAAGTGGTATCATCTTCTCAAACTGCTTAAACAAAATCTTGCTGGAAGATGGAAGAGCGGGAATCCAGCGTCCTAAAATGAAGGGTGATGGAGGACACCGAAGCTCCTCCATCAACCAGGAAACAGAAAATGTGTGGACAGCACACTTCTGTCCAGACCGGCTAATGGGGTAGCCAAGGCCGGGTCACTGCCCAGGCCATGGATCCAACCCCCATAGTGTCGGAAGCCAAACGGGTGACGTCCACCCCGCTATTCCCATGGCTGGCCTCCTGGACCTCTTTGACCTCTTACTCTTCTTTTTCTTCATCTTAAAAGACGAGTCAGAACCGGAGTCGCATGAGGAAGAGGGAAAGTGGGACACCAGTAAATAATTAACAAGTACGTACATTCTATTATGCCTAATCATAACCCTTATATATATGCTGTATATATATATATATATATATATATATATATATATATATATATATATATATATATATATATATATATATATATATATATATATATATATATATATATATATATATGGGAGAGAGAGAGAGAGAGAGAGAGAGAGAGAGAGAGAGAGAGAGAGAGAGAGAGAGAGAGAGAGAATTACAGATTATTGATCTTTTCATCTGACTCCTGAGATCTTTTCTTCGAAAAATTTTAAATTTAGATATATAAATAAACATTTGAGTAAATAGAAGTATAATTCTGAAAGCATTTATTCAGCGCAAGTGTTATTTCCAATAATAAAATATATGCTTTGATATCATAAAAAGGAAACATAAGACATGATTCTCTGAGTAGTAAAACTAAACAAGTTTTTTCCATTAATCTTTACTTCAAAGTGCATTTCTGGCTTGATTTCATTTGGCTAGGGAGTGAGGGTTCAGTTTTAAGATAATCATAAAGTTAGTGCAACTGAAGTCGAAATTGTATTTAACTATTAGTGCAGACCTCAGTGAAGTTACTTGCAATTGAATTTTCTCTGATGTTCAAAAGTTTTTCAATAGAGTTAATGTTTTCTTTTCAGAAGCATTGGACCCAGGGAGACGCAGGCAAAACTCAACAACTTTTAAAATGTTTTACATAGGAATATTTTTATCAAAAAGTGAGAGAAAATCTTTACCCATTTCTTATCTACTTTCGAAATACTCATTTATCTTTCCCTTCTTGTATCTTTTCATTTGTCAAAACTCCTAAACATATGAAACCTGATCAAAACGCTCACAGTCATCTAGTGTAAATCATGTTTAGTCTCTTCAATAAAATTCAATACTTTTTGTACTTGAGACCAGGATACTGTTTTGTGTCAAAGAAGGATCCATTCAAAATTGTACATGTCTTCAAACGGTCGAGTCTAATTAATCAAGTATTCAATGGAAGTTTCGTAAAATTATTCAACTACATTTTTAAAATGCCCTACATCATTCCGTTCCCCTTCTAAATCTCTATTGGGCACCGTAACGTTGTCCTCTATTCAGTGCTACATGATTACTAATCTATTACAAACACGTAGTACCTGAACTACCAGTTCTATCATTTGTATATAAATGGTGCGTGTGTTTTGATTTTCTTTTATTTGGTTAAGTAAACTGGAACATAATTCTACGGGCAGCCATGCCGCTACAAGAGCGTTAAAGGTTTCGAGAAAAATATCTTAACTGTTATCTTTGTATAATTAGCAATTCATTACGATTGTCATATGACAAATGATGGCAAATTCCATAAAGGGGAACAATGGTACGTCCCCTAATGTTAGTGATTTTTGGGGAGACAGAGATTCGAAACTAGGGACGTCTGGTGTGTGTAAATATATATATATATATATATATATATATATATATATATATATATATATATATATATATATATATATATATATATATATATATATATATATACATACATATATATATATACATACATACATACACACATGCATACATACATACAAATGAATACACAGTATATATCAGATGAAATGATTGTTGACTTATGAAGGGATAGAATAGGGGATGAAAGAATATATTTTGTGGGAGATAAGAGGGATGAAAGAATTAGCG
>NC_090742.1:31287528-31312528 GCF_036898095.1 Palaemon carinicauda
GTTGAAGAGCAAGATGGAAGAAAGGCAGCAGGAGTGGATTTAAAGTACATGGATAAAAATTGGTAGCACTGCCAAATATTTTTATATAATATTTTTCATAACCTTAGATCTTATAGACACGAATATTACATTCAGCGTTAAACTAAAACAAGAAATATATATATAAAAAATATGGAGTAATCATATTTTCTTAGATACATTTCTTGTTTCTTTAAATTGGTAAACAAAATATGTCTGACATTCAAGCAAAACTAAGTATGTTTCGAAATAGGTTTAACTAAAAAAAATTAACTACACGGAGTTGATCAATGAAAAAAAAAAAAAAAAAAAAAAAAAAAAAAAAAAAAAAAAAAAAAAAAAAAAAACACTTGATATGCAGAATCCTTTGAAAACAGATCCTTCCTTAGCCTAAAGCCAGCCACTTCCCAATATTTCAATGAAATGTACTGTTCGTCATTTTTCGAAATATCAGGTTCCCAGAGGGAAAAATATAACTGGAAACGAAAGACACTATACACATCCTCCGGCAAACTTCCTTAGCATAAGTACCCAAACTGTATCTAAATATCCAAGAGGATTGTTTCGCTTTATGTCTCCTATGTTAATTCACTACAAAAGTTTGAGGATCTTTATTTTTAAAATTGGAAGAATAGGTTCTTAAAAATGGCGACTATGAAGAAATGTTTAAAGAAAAGACGAGAAGACTCAATCTGCTCGCCAAATTATAAGAAATGGATCCCCGTGGAGGCCCGATGAAGCGTTAAGGCCGGATCCTTAAGGACTTGGGGAAGGGATCATATCTATAAGTGGAAGGGTCTTCAAATTATGAATATTTCCTCCACACACGATGCTGATATACATAATCCCTTTCTGAGTTTGGATAACTTAACATGATGAAGGGGTTTGTGTATTGCCATGATCAGGAAAGCTATATTAACTAGGGCCATCTTACTAGGTTGGTTTGCTGTGAACGATCAGAAAAAAAAAAGTTTCTCACCTTCACCAATACGTTGTTGGCCTGCGGCGTGATGAAAACTGGCCAAACCCCAGATATGAATAAGGATATGCCTGAGGCCTTTGGCCTGCAATGTACTAAAAACGGCTGCACTTGTTGTAGTGTTTTATTTATTTATTTATTTACATATATATATATATATATATATATATATATATATATATATATATATATATATATATATATATATATATATATATATATATACAGTATCTATATGTACAATATATATATATATATATATATATATATATATATGTAAAAAATATATATATATATATATATATATATATATATATATATATATATATATATATATATATATATATATACAGTATCTATATACATATAATATATAAATATATATATATATATATATATATATATATATATATATATATATATATATACATACATTTAATATATATATAAAATAATATAATATATAGATATTATGTATATACACATATACATATATATATATATATATATATATATATATATATATATATATATATATATATATATATATATATATATACACATAAACTATGTTCCTATCGATTCATTTTCAAATCATAACTCGCAAGTCATTCAAGTGGCGGACATGGTGATTATCGAAAACTCCTAGATTGTCCTGCTTAGATAAATAATATAAGAAACCAAATATTTCTTACATAAACTCTGATTCTACTGTGTTTTAACAGCCACGGAAGCGAAATCCTGGAACCATTGATTGTCCAATCCACAGTGAAGTTTGTGTGCATGTGAGTGTTTTTCTGTGTATAAATATATATATATATATATATATATATATATATATATATATATATATATATATATATATATATATGTGTGTGTGTGTGTGTGTGTGTGTGTGTGTGTCTGTCTGTCTGTCTGTCTGTCTGTCTGTGTGTGTGTCTGTCTGTGTGCGTGCAAGCGATCAATAGTCAGATTATGTAGAACTGCAAAATCCTTTGATAGTTGAAAGGCTTTTGGAGGAGAAACAAGTTGGGAAAAAATAAGTCCGTTAGTAACATTATACAGATAAATGGAAACCAGGGTTATGTCATAAGACATATCATAAAGGATTGAGAGACAGATGACGTTGGTTCATATTGGCACCAGGATTAAAGGATAATGGTATGAAGTGAGATGGTGTGAGTCGCTGAATAGGTGAAGCACGGAAAGGAGTAAGCATGGTTTAAAGGATTAAAGGCCGTTCATGAACGTCTGAGGCAAGGGACAGTGACAACACCCTAACTAGCAGGATAATTTCCTAGAGACTGACCATATTCACATATGATCATCGCCTATTCCCCTCTCCACCAAGGCTAGGACCTGGGAGGGCCAGGCAATGGCTGCTGACGTCTCAGCAAGTAGACTTATACGCTCCTCCAAACCCCGCATCCTTGGCTCACAAAAATGATGAGGTTCCAGACAATAGAAGGCAGGAACATTTCCAATAGGCCACCACCAATCGGCAAAAACGACGTAGGAAATTTAAATGTATGGAAGTCATGGTAGAAATTTACACATGGACGGTTTAACCAAGTCTCCTTTATGAAAGTCAAGAAAAGTGTAAACATTGAATTAGAATGAAATTAAAAAAGAAATGTGCCATAAAGAGTTAAAGGGAGAAGAAATGTGAAAGAACGTAACTGAAAAGCTAAATAAGGACAATTCGAACTACTCAAACAGGGTTCTAAATACTATAGTCTACTAACTATTAATTACCAAGTTGCTAATTCACTGCTGAAGTCAAAACAACATAGACACTGAACTGCACTGGACGCAAATAAATCACTCCGTCCTCGCCCGTGGCCTCTGACAAGTGAGTGTGGCCTAATAGCTTAGCCATTTACATTAATTATTCTAAATCATCCGGGACAAATGTAAAACGAAGTTTCTATAATGATAATTATTAATATTAATATCCTTATTATCATTATTATCATTATTCGGGAAATACCTATTTACAATATAAGAAGATCCATATAAGAGAAAAATGTACAGGAATATATAATAGATGAAAAATAATTGTGATTAATTATGAAACCAATAAGAATAGATATAAATAGTACAAAAATTCAGAGAAATAAGGTCTTCCATTTTCTTTTACATACATACATATACCAAAGGCACCTCCCCCAATTTTGGGGGGTAGCCGACATCAACAAGAAACAAAACAAAAAAGGGGACCTCTACTCTCTACGTTCCTCCAGCCTAACCAGGGACTCAGCCGAGTTCAGCTGGTACTGCTAGGGTGCCACAGCCCAACCTCCCACCTTTCCACCACAGATGAAGCTTCATACTGCTGAGTCCCCTACTGCTGCTACCTCCGCGGTCATCTAAGGCACCAGAGGAAGCAGCAGGGCCTACCGGAACTGCGTCACAATCGCTCGCCATTCATTCCTATTTCTAGCACGCTCTCTTGCCTCTCTCACATCTATCCTCCTATCACCCAGAGCTTTCTTCACTCCACCCATCCACCCAAACCTTGGCCTTCCTCTTGTACTTCTCCCATCAACTCTTGCATTCATCACCTTTAGCAGACAGCCATTTTCCATTCTCTCAACATGGCCAAACCACCTCAACACATTCATATCCACTCTAGCCGCTAACTCATATCTTACACCCGTTCTCACCCTCACCACTTCGTTCCTAACCCTATCAACTCGAGATACACCAGCCATACTCCTCAGACACTTCATCTCAAACACATTCAATTTCTGTCTCTCCATCACTTCCATTCCCCACAACTCTGATCCATACATCACAGTTGGTACAATCACTTTCTCATATAGAACTCTCTTTACATTCATGCCCAACCCTCTATTTTTTATTACTCCCTTAACTGCCCCCAACACTTTGCAACCTTCATTCACTCTCTGACGTACATCTGCTTCCACTCCACCATTTGCTGCAACAACAGACCCCAAGTACTTAAACTGATCCACCTCCTCAAGTAACTCTCCATTCAACATGACATTCAATCTTGCACCACCTTCCCTTCTCGTACATCTCATAACCTTACTCTTACCCACATTAACTCTCAACTTCCTTCTCTCACACACCCTTCCAAATTCTGTCACTAGTCGGTCAAGCTTCTCTTCTGTGTCTGCTACCAGTACAGTATCATCCGCAAACAACAACTGATTTACCACCCATTCATGATCATTCTCACCTACCAGTTTTAATCCTCGTCCAAGCACTCGAGCATTCACCTCTCTCACCACTCCATCAACATACAAGTTAAACAACCATGGCGACATCACACATCCCTGCAACAACCTTCCACCAACTCCATATAACCTCATCACATTCCACATTGCTTCCCTATCAACTCTATCATATGCTTTCTCCAGATCCATAAACGCAACATACACCTCCTTACCTTTTGCTAAATATTTCTCGCATATCTGCCTAACTGTAAAAATCTGATTCATACAACCCCTACCTCTTCTAAAACCACCCTGTACTTCCAAGATTGCATTCTCTGTTTTATCCTTAATCCTATTAATCAGTACTCTACCATACACTTTTCCAACTACACTCAACAAACTAATACCTCTTGAATTACAACACTCATGCACATCTCCCTTACCCTTATATAGTGGTACAATACATGCACAGACCCAATCTACTGGTACCATTGACAACACAAAACACACATTAAACAATCTCACCAACCATTCAAGTACAGTCACACCCCCTTCCTTCAACATCTCAGCTTTCACACCATCCATACCAGATGCTTTTCCTACTCTCGTTTCATCTAGTGCTCTCCTCACTTCCTCTATTGTAATCTCTCTCTCATTCTCATCTCCCATCACTGGCACCTCAACACCTGGAACAGCAATTATATCTGCCTCCCTATCATCCTCAACATTCTGCAAACTTTCAAAATATTCCGCCCACCTTTTCCTTGCCTCCTCTCCTTTTAACAACCTTCCATTTCCATCTTTCACTGTCTCTTCAATTCTTGCGCCGGCCTTCCTTACTCTCTTCACTTCTTTCCAAAACTTCTTCTTATTCTCTTCATATGACTGACCCAGTCCCTGACCCCACCTCAGGTCAGCTGCCCTCTTTGTCTCACATACCTTGCGCTTTACTTCCACCTTTTTCTCTCTATATTTTTCATACTTCTCTATACTATTACTCTGCAGCCATTCTTCAAAAGCCCTCTTTTTCTCTTCCACTTTTACCTTCACTCCTTCATTCCACCATTCACTGCCCTTCCTCATGCTGCCTCCAACAACCTTCTTGCCACATACATCACTTGCAATCCCAACAAAATTTTCTTTTGCTAACTTCCACTCCTCCTCTAAATTACCAGTTTCTCTTACTCTCACCTCGTCATATGCCATTTTCAACCTTTCCTGATATTTACTTTTTACCCCCGGTTTTATTAGCTCTTCAACCCTCACTAGCTCCCTTTTACATCCACCTACTCTATTCCCCCACTCTTTTGCTACAACTAATTTTCCTTCCACCAAAAAATTATCAGACATACCGTTAGCCATACCCCTAAACACGTGCACGTCTTTCAATCTTCCAAACATTCTTTTAGTTACCAACACATAATCCATTAATGCCCTTTCTACTACTCTTCCATTTGCCACTCTTACTCATGTATATTTATTTTTATCTTTCTTTTTAAAAAAGCTAGCACTTATTACCATCTCTTGTTCAACACACATATCTACCAGTCTCTCACCATTCTCATTTTCACCTGCTACGCCATACTTCCCAATGACACCTTCTACCTCTCCAGCGCCCACTCTAGCATTTGAGTCACCCATAACAACTACATAATTCCTTCTACCATTTTCTTTTACCAATTTATAATTTCCGGCTAATATCAAAGACATAACTTTCCGAACCGGCAATGTAAAGGAAGCACATCAAAGAATTGCGTCATTTGAGAATAAAACTAATCAATCTAGTTGTGACACAAAATCTACCCTTGAATAAAGTTTATATGAAAATTATACCAAACACAAAAATGCCTTATCAATTTTCCTTCATCAAAAGATTATTTTCTTTTGTGTAATGATGTACTTGCACCTACAGGGCTCCCCCTCAAAAAAAAAAAATAAGAATAACCTACTAATTTCTCATATCCACATTCTCTTTGATCTTCATTACCTTTACTGAGACGAGAGAGAGAGAGAGAGAGAGAGAGAGAGAGAGAGAGAGAGAGAGAGAGAGAGAGAGAGAGAGAGAGAGCCTGTATAATATTCATCATGCATTCAAATGTCTACGAACAGTCATTCACATAGCAAATAGGTAGTCTAAAACATTTACATTTTAAATAATTTTTTCTACTCTCTCTCTCTCTCTCTCTCTCTCTCTCTCTCTCTCTCTCTCTCTCTCTCTCTCTCTCTCTCTCTCTCTCTCTCTCACCTTTGATAAATGAGGACACAGTATACTGTATTCAATAAAAATATACAATACATTAACATTAGCATGATATTAAACTAATTTCAATCAAACACCAAAGCACATTATCTAAATTCTGCCATAAATATAAAATACGTGGTTACTACCAGACGATCTTTGTAATTTTCAAGAGATTTTGCACCTTACTCGACGCTATTAAGAAAGCAGTAAAACCCTAGGAGGTATTCAATTTTCATAGAACCAAACCTTCCCTCACCCCCCCCCAAAAAAAATATTATTCACTTCCATGTAACCCTTCCCTGTGGCCATTCATTATACATTTTCAATTTTCGCTTTCCTCAACCCCTCCCTCGGCCAGCTGTAAATATTTCGAGAGCGTGCATGCTACGACCAGTACAAATAATTCCAGTCCTTGGTTACAAATTAAATCTATTTCTTCGCCCAAATACTGACATGCATGTACCCCCTTTTTTACGCTTTAAACCTGTAGTAGTATTCCAGTCCCCTGCCAGTCCGAACTACCTATCCACATCATTCCCCCTTCCATCTGCAGCCATCCCACCTCTATTCCTCCTGTTCGATATTCAATGCAAGTCAACACAAAAGTTTGCGGCTGGAGTCCGGATGCAGTTTCCGACTAATCAAAGCTCAAGAGGAACGTGGCTTCAATTGACGTGGTCATTTACCAATGGTTTATTTTTTTTCTTTTATTCATCTCAGGATTTTTTCCTTTCACATCTTTTTTTTCCTTTTCTCCTCTTAGCATTAAAGCAAGACGCAGAAGTTTTTGCCGATGAAAAGATATTTGTTCATACGATGTATTGTTCTTTTAGTGATCTACTCAATTTTGAAATTATTCCGTAAGATAATGTAGAGATTAAAAGAGCAGTGTTTATAGGCAAAGACCATCTACTACAATTTGCGATATGAATTGAACGAATCTATATGGAAATAAATAGTTTGCTTTTTTGTTCAAATAATTCCATAAATATAAATTACACGTAAATAAAAAATGGTAATGATGGAGTTTCTGCTATTAAAACAAAATGTGAAATACACCTGTTGATTTCTGACAACGTCACACATTTTACTTGTGGTAAGTTATATTATTATTATTATTATTATTATTATTATTATTATTATTATTATTATTATTATTATTATTATTATTATCAAAGCTACCACCCTAGTTGGAAAAGCAAGAAGCAATAAGCGCAAGGGCTCCACCAAGGACTAGCCCAATGAGGAAAGGAAATAAGGAAACAGATAGAATAGTGTACCTAAGTGTGCCCTCAAGCAAGAGTAAAAGAGCATCTAACAGTAAAAAAAAAAAAAAAATATTTATCAGGGAATTAAATTTGCCTTGGAGATGAAAACAAGTAAGAGTCTTTATCTAAGTTTCATCACAGAAAGTCGGTTTAAAAATAAAACTGAAGATTCCATAGAAGTTCAGCATTGTTCATCAATAAGTGACACTCTTTAAAACCAAATATTATAACTGTCATAGTCTAGGAAATAAGGATTAATTCATAGAAGTACAGTAAGTATACACTACCTTGTCTTTAGCAATGTGCTAAACTTTAGCTAAAGTGTGAATTTAACAGCGTTTCTTTGTTTCAGAGCATCACACCAAAATACAAAATACATTTCAAATATAAAGAAAAAAAATATAAGACCGCTCTCTCTCTCTCTCTCTCTCTCTCTCTCTCTCTCTCTCTCTCTCTCTCTCTCTCTCTCTCTCTCTCTCTCTCTCACCTTAATGATTGAATGACTGGTTTTCGCTTAGGCAGAACCTAATCATGTCAATAAGTGGTGAGTTGATGATGAACAGATTCCTGAAGCATCATCGAAGTGCTTGACTCTTCGTATTACCTTGTTACCTGTGCTTATCATTTTCAAATTAAGTTCCGCATCATTCCGATAGATGGCGGTATGTGGGTTTGTTGTTGACGAGAGATAATATGAATAACGCAAATTAATCATGACCTTACTTCCAAAATATATTTAAAACGATTGATATATATTTCTTAAGATACAATCCTGAACATGCAGAGTAATCATTTGTTAAGCGCATACTTGCAACATACAACATTTCTATATGATATAAGCATACTTTAAACATACAATCCTTCTGTTTCTCAGTATTTTAGGATGAGGTTGCTAGGCCTAAGCCCTTACCCGTCCTAACAGCATCTAACAACAATCCAAGTGGTTATTATGCTAGACGAATTACATGGATCCAAACTAGGATCAGCAAAAGACTGAATGGATTCAACAGAATGTGTCTAAATCACAAAGCCTTACTGAAAAGTTCTACCTTTCTACTTATTACGGCAAGTATCATGAACATTAAGTGTATACAAATAAAACATATATATACACGCACACAAACACCCATATACAGTATATACACACATAATATATATATATATATATATATATATATATATATATATATATATATATATATATATATATATATATATATATATATATATATATATATATATTTGGGCTCAAGCCATGTCGTCCTGATGGAAGTTCCTATAGGGTAGCTTCCTAGGGTATATTACAACTACGGCGATATTCCCAGAGAATTTACCTTAAGGTACCAGAATTCTAACTCCTGGAGCGAGTATCCCTCGTGAAAGGGATATCGCGACATATCAGAGGACGTATTCTAGACACGTCACATGGCAATCTACGACCCGAACAGAGATTTCGTCTCGTAGGAGGGAGATTGACGAGATACGAATTCGGGAAAGAAAAAGGGGAGCCGCTCCCAAGGCTTCCCTATCCCCCGATTCGTATGCGTGCCTGGCGCCAATCCTGGCGCCATCTGTATTCCTTTTTGCGTAGCTTAACAACTCGGTGTTTTTTCCTGTTTTTCTCGCAAATCTTGGAGTTATTCAGCTTTTCATGGCTTCTCCGTCTTCGTTGGCCTCGGATAAGTTGAGTATAGTGTCTGTTATGTATAAATGTAGGCTCTTGGTAAAATTTTGAGTGATTAATAGGATTAATCTTTGATATAAGAGCCGTAGCCTACCAGAGGTGTCCTGGACACTGTCACTCGCTAGGTATAAATTAGTTAGTCAGAGTGACATTCCAGGTTGTTTTGCTTTAATAAATTTTAGCTATTTAGCTTTACATAGGATTTCCTTTCGTGCTTAGTATTATTTGGCGAAGTATTCGCCATTCTGGCCTACGCTAGGCCATGTAGCCTAGTCGTTTGGTCCTAGTACTTAATGCATGATTTTGGTTTTTCCGAGTGTAATTAAAATTTTATTGAAGCTTTAGGCTACATTTTATACATTTTAGACTGTGTGGAATATTTCCAAGATTGTATACGTGAGAGTTTCGGTGAATTAGGTAATCGATTCTCTTGGTGCCTAGGCTAATTGCTTATGGAGCCTTAGTATACTTTATCATACTCCCCGGTTGCTTTCTTTTCTTCGGAGAAGGTATGCAATCCCTTTCCCTCTGTTTAAGCCTTGGGCTTATCCCTAAGTGGTTTTTTCCGAATTTATTTTCGATAAAACTATACTAGGGTGTTACTGTACCTTCCTGTTCCAGCAAAGTCTGGTTCAAAGAGGGACAGAACAACAGAGTTTTTAGTCTGAGTCCGTGTTGTCTGGCTTGGGGCAGAGTCCCCCTCGCTGACCTAACACTTACAAAGGGAGCTTAGCTCCCTTATGTCACTACCGAAGGTTTCTGTAAGTTATGATTCCTTCTTTTGTGATCGACCAGACTAAGTCCTGTTGCTGTTCTCGGGGGAGGATAAGTTCTTCCCTTGGGAGTAGCAACGCCTTCCTTGCTTTGGTGCTCTGGAAGCTGGCAAGTATTGCTGGCCCTTTCCCTTAGATCTCCCTTAGGCTAAGACAAAGTTCTTGGCTGCGGGTGATCTGTCACTAAAGCAAGGTTGGCAGGACCCTCTTGTCCCTTCCCCCTCTATCTCCGTAATGGCCTAGCCATTACTGTACTGTACCTTGCCGGCCGGCAGAGCTGGCCGGCAGGGGTATTACTGTACTGTACGTCATTCTACTTCTGGACCTAGTATAGGTTGGGATGTGGAATTGACTAAGCCCATTGCCGGCCGGCAGAGATGCTGGCCGGCAAGGGTCTTATGTTTTCGAGTGCTGCCCGGACCTCTCTTGGTCCGTCATCCATGCCTGCCGGCAGAGCCGGACGGCATTGGTCAAGGAAGCCTGAATTAAGTTTCTCCCCTTCCTTATATGCACTCTTTCGGTTGCCGGGCTTGGGGGGTTGTGTACACTCTTATCCCGGCATCCATTCTATTTTCTTCTAGTGCTGTACCTGTCCCGGCTGCCGGCCTATGAGGCCGGCAGCCGGGCAGGTGTAGTCTTCTGGTTCTTTTGCTGCCGGCTGGCATCGGTCTTGTACCTTTGCCGGCCGGCTTATGTCAGTCCTTGTCTGCCGGTCACCAAGAGTGTGGCCGGCAGCTGGGTACTACCTTGTGTAGTTGCTGGCCGGCAGTAATTGCCGGCCAACACTGGCTGTTGCCGGCCGGCAGCTGCTGCCGCCGGCACAGGCACTTGAACCAGAGTGCTGCCGCCCTATAGCTGTTAAGTAGTATACTTTAAAGCTAGTTGTGGTGTGTGCCGGCCGGCAAAGGCAGGCCGGCACACATCCTCCTATACTGTACTAGTATTCTTCTGTATAGCATATACAGTAAGAAGAAAACTATAGTAAAGGTTTAGGTACAGCACTGTATCTTCTAACACTATTGTGTTTTCTTGCACAGCCCTTTGCTGATGCCCTCAGATAGGAAGCAGAGTTCTTCCCTGTCTATTATCCAGGATTTTAAAATCATTGCCTAGGTGTGAGCTCCACCTGTTTCCTCTGGAAACCTTGCATTGGTTACTCTAGTAGAGATAAACCATTTTGATTTTATTATCTGGAAGGCTGCAACAATGAGTTGTGAGGGAAACACAAGTGTGTGTCTTTCCTTTATGAATTGTTATGCTATACTATGCATATCCAGTGATACATAGTTCACTTGATACTCATGGAAATTTCTTCTCTTTACAGGAGGACCCTCCGAAGTGCGGAAATGTTTTCTGCAATGTCCGCAGCAAGAACCTCTGCGGACATGAGTGTTGTAGGAGACACGCAGCATGCGCTGTCTCCAAGGATGATCTCCAGTATTGGGACCCTCAGGTATGTACTGTATGCACTAACCTGATTACTGAGGCTTTTGATTCCCCTAGAACGGCGGAATCAAGGGATATAGCTAGGGAAAAGCTTCGTACTTGGGTAAGGGGCTTCAAGAAGAACACCTCTGGCCCTTATCTTCCAAGTGAGAAGATGAGGGCGTATCTTTTTCCCCAGGCATCAGCTGAGGCAGTGATTCCCCAGCCTCAAGAGGAGATCCCTCAAGATCAAGTCCAGGTGGACGAGGAAGTCGCAGATGCGATGCAAGACATCCAGTTGTGTGACAGGATGTCTGACCTGGACGAACGTTTGGAAGAAGACCTCCTGGCAGAAGGTCAGGATCAAGTTCAAACCCCGGATGTCGTAGAGGATGAGGTCGACGAGGTGTCGGCTACTCCGGTTCAGATGCCGGAGCCTATCCCCTCAACATCGGCTGGTCTCCCAGTAGAACTGGGACAGGCCCTCTCTTCGATTGTTGGAATGATCCAACAAATGCAGAAGGAGAATCAGGAGAAGACGGCTGCAATGGAACTGCGTATGCAGTCCCTAGCAGAATCACATGGGCCCCAGAAAAGGCTCAATGTGAAAGACCTTCCCATATGCTCAGATGCTAACCCATGGAGGTATGCTGAGCACATGCCGATGACGACTGGTAAGATCGTCATCTCGGATAAGCTGGGTTCAGTTCCCCTAAAGGAGGTAGAATTCTGGCCCAGCAAGGCATCATATCCGGACTGCTATGTCCGGCTGAGAAAAGAACCAGCTTCAAGGGAGGAGACAGAGCCGAAGGAGGTCATTATTATGGACCACGCTAAGGCTCAAGCCCTACTTTCATCCTCAATGAAAGAGAGGGGCTTCTCGAATTCGAAGGTAGCTGCATTGAGCAAGAAGCTCCCTTCTTTTGTGTCCTCTCCTGATAGAGCCTTCCCCTTTTTACAAAAAGGGTTTGCGGCTGTCCTAAAGGCAGTCGAGGCCGGCAAGCCTTGCCCCTCCCTGGAGGAGTGTAAACCCTTGTCGCTGGCTCTGCCTATGGACCACAAAGACTGGAAGGATGTCCATCTGACATTCTCAGTGGAAAAGTTGGAGGCTGATATTGCCGGACGGCAATTCGGCGAGGACCTCCCCAAGCTGTCCGAATCTCTTTTACGAAGAGAGTTCGAGACCAAAGAAAGACTGGCTGCCTCAATGTCTCATCAGTCCACTCTTGAGACAATGGCAAGTGACCCTAAGGTCCATGAAATGTTCATGGTAGTGGCTAAGTCTCACCTAGCCACAGTGACGAAGGACCTTTATGGCTTCATCAAGGCAAGGAGAGCTTGCAGGGAGTTCGTGTTCACCGGGGCTTCGGTGAGACACGAACCAAGGAAA
The DNA here is from genome assembly GCF_036898095.1 of Palaemon carinicauda. NCBI lineage: Eukaryota > Metazoa > Arthropoda > Malacostraca > Decapoda > Palaemonidae > Palaemon > Palaemon carinicauda. Next base: position 31,300,490 of record NC_090742.1, read on the forward strand.
TTAATCTCCTCCAACATTTGGGGAAAAGACCTTTTCCCTACCGATGTGGTCAAAGAGGTTGTTGATAAGGCCGCCGTGGAGAATAGAAACCTTCTCCAGAAGTGGGGCCTGGCTATCAAAAGAAAATCTTCCCCGGATGAGGGTCCTCAACCAAAGAGGAAGAATATGAGGACTAGGCTACCATCTCGGCCAGCCAAGCCTTATAGACAGCAACAGCAACTGCAATTGCCTTTGCCTCCAGTGCCCCAGATGGTGGCACAAACCCCGACTGCCTTTCAGTGGGTACCCTAGGCTGTGCCAGGTCAGTCAACCACATTCGCCCCAACGTTCGAAGGACAGTCTTCTTCCTTTCGTGCAAAACCTAGAGGAGCAGCCAGAGGCTCGTCTAGGCGCCCCTCAAGGGGAAGGGGATTCAGAGGTGGTCGTGGTCAGGGAGGCAAGACCTCAGGACGGCAGTCCAAGTGAAATGATACCGGTAGGAGGGAGACTGATGAAATTTTGGGATCGCTGGACCTTCGACCCCTGGGCCCAAAGCCTACTCAAGAATGGACTGGGTTGGAGCTGGTACAGCACTCCACCCCCATGCCTTCGGTTTTTCCAACACTCCACCCCCGTTTTGGAGGATCACGTTCAAGAACTGTTGGAGAAAAATGTGATCCGAAAGGTGAAGACCATCAAATTCCAAGGGAGGCTGTTTTGTGTTCCCAAGAAAGACTCGGAAAAGCTCAGAGTCATTCTGGACTTGTCACCACTCAACAAGTTCATAGTGAATTGCAAATTCAAGATGCTAACACTGCAACACATAAGGACCTTACTGCCCAAGAGGGCATACTCGGTCTCTATAGACTTGTCAGATGCCTATTGGCACATTCCAATCAGCCGTCGACTCTCCCCCTACCTAGGGTTCAGGCTACAACGGAAACTGTACGCCTTCAGAGCCATGCCATTCGGGCTAAACATAGCCCCAAGGATTTTCACGAAGCTTGCGAGCGCAGCTCTCAAACAATTACGCCTAAAGGGAATTCAGGTAGTAGCCTACCTGGACGACTGGCTGGTGTGGGCAGCATCCGAGACCGATTGCTTGCAAGCTTCCAGTCAGGTGATCCAGTTCCTAGAGTACCTAGACTTCAAGATCAACAAGAAAAAGTCTCGACTTTCTCCATCCCAAAAGTTCCAGTGGCTGGGAATCCACTGGGACCTTTTGTCACACAGTTTCTCCATCCCGACGAAGAAAAGGAAGGAGATAGCGGGCTCTGTCAAGAGACTTCTAGATTCCGAGAGGATATCAAGACGCGAACAGGAGAGGGTACTAGGCTCTCTCCAGTTTGCTTCAGTGACAGACCCAGTGCTAAGAGCACAGCTAAAGGATGCAACCGGAGTTTGGAGAAGGTATGCATCAAACGCGCGAAGAGACCTGAGAAGACCAGTGCCGCCTCGGCTACGTACTCTTCTCAGACCTTGGTCCCAAGCCAGACATCTAAAGAAGTCGGTTCTTCTTCAGCCACCTCCCCCGTCGATGACGATTCACTCAGACGCCTCAAAGGAGGGATGGGGAGGTCACTCTCATCGGAAAAAAGTCCAGGGGACTTGGTCCTAGCTATTCAGGACCTTTCATATAAACTTTCTAGAAGCTATGGCAGTGCTCCTTACCTTAAAGAAAGTCTCCCCGCGTCACTCGATCCACATAAGATTGGTGACGGACAGCGAGGTGGTTGTGAGATGCTTGAATCGACAAGGGTTGAGGTCACCACCTCTAAACCAAGTGATGTTAGCCATTTTCCGATTGGAGGAAAAGAAGAAGTGGTACCTGTCGGCAGTTCACCTTCAAGGAGTCCGCAATGTGACAGTGGACGCTCTATCCAGGTTCACACCGATAGAGTCGGAATGGTCCTTAGACGCAGGATCATTTTCCTTCATTCTGAATCTAGTCCCAGAACTGCAAATAGACCTCTTTGCGACGAAAGACAACAAGAAGTTGCCCCTGTACGTGCCCCCGTACGAGGACCCCTTAGCGGAAGCAGTGGACGCAATGTCCCTCGACTGGAACAGATGGTCCAGGATTTATCTGTTCCCTCCTCACAACCTTCTGTTGAGGGTCCTCAACAAACTGAGATCCTTCAAGGGGGGTAGCGGCAATAGTGGCCCACAAGTGGCCGAACAGTATGTGGTTCCCCTTGGCGTTGGAACTACAGATGAAGTTCGTGCCGCTACCACATCCAGTTCTGACCCAGCGAGTCCAGAAGTCGACTGTCTGCGCTTCATTACAGAAAACCCAGACCCTGCAGCTCATAATTTTCTCGCCCTAGCAGTGAGAAAGCGTTTCGGGATTTCGAAAGCCAGCATAGACTTCCTAGAGGAATACAAGTGCAAATCGACTAGAAGGCAATATGAGTCATCTTGGAGAAAATGGGTGGCCTTTGTAAAGGCAAAGAATCCGCAGGAGATCTCAACAGACTTCTGCTTATCTTTCTTCATCCACCTCCATGGCCAAGGGTTGGCAGCTAACACGATTTCAGTGTGTAAATCTGCTTTGATGAGACCCATTTTATTTGCCTTCCAGATCGACCTAGGTAACGAGATCTTTAATAAAGTTCCGAAAGCCTGCGCTAGGCTCAGACCTTCAGCACCTCCAAAGCCCATCTCATGGTCTTTAGACAAAGTTCTTCATTTCGCCTCCCTGTTGAGCAATGAAGAATGTGCGTTAAAGGATTTGACGCAAAAAGTTATTTTCCTATTTGCACTCGCGTCCGGGGCCAGGGTTAGTGAGATCGTAGCCCTCTCGAGAGAGGCAGGTCGTGTTCAGTTCCTGGATGGGGGGGAGCTGAACCTGTTTCCGGATCCTACGTTTCTCGCCAAGAATGAGTTACCCACCAACAGGTGGGGTCCCTGGAGAATCTGCCCTCTGAAAGAAGATGCATCTCTATGTCCAGTAGAATGCCTAAAGGTCTATCTTCGTAGAACTTCAGACTTCAAGGGTGGTCAACTATTCAGGGGAGAAACATCAGGCTCAAATTTATCTCTGAATCAACTCAGAGCGAAAATCACATATTTTATTCGCAGAACGGATCCTGACAGTACACCCGCAGGTCACGATCCGAGGAAAGTTGCCTCATCCCTAAATTTCTTTAATTGTATGGATTTTGAACATCTCCGTTCATACACGGGCTGGAAGTCTTCCAGGGTGTTCTTTCGCCACTATGCGAAGCAAGTAGAGGAACTTAAGAGATCTGTGGTAGCAGTGGGTCGTGTAGTTAACCCTACTGTTTAACTCTGCGAGGAACAGTGGTCTTAATTGGGACGATTAAGTCCAGGGTGAGTGTGTAGGTACATACTGTACTACAAACTAAATGAGGGCACCAAGTGCCCATATAGACTGTTCCTTCTTTCAAAGGTGAACTTAGCATAAGTTCAGACATGTGTGCCAAGCGTTTCTAACGCTAATGTGATTGATTTGTAATACAGACTTTTTATGACTTGATACCTTGGTATCTTATTAAAGTGGTTTTTAATGGTTTTTCTTTCAGATAAACAAGTTCTGTTTACTATCATACTTATGCTTAAAGTTTTGGGTTATCCTCTTTTATATAAATATATATATTTGTTGTTAACCTGTCTGTTTATTATCTGTCAATAAACATGTTCTTGAGAACCTTGCGTCTCTTTCACCTGTGTCAATTTATTGGTATAATTGAGCATTTTAATTCTATGTATCTTATCTTGGATAATTCTGATAGAATTGTTCTGTTATGCAAGCTATGTTGCATTGGTTTATGTAAGTCCCCTAATGGGAGGACTCCGTCCCATAAAGGGACGAGGGCGGTTTTATTAGTTTCTTCCTATGCGGATATAAACCTTTGTCCAATACAAGTATTAAAGTGCGGATTACTGGTCAATATATTGACGCAGTGGTTCTATACAAACTATGCTTTACTTAATATAGGGCGAGACCACTATATTAGCTTGCCTGGTATTCATACATAGATATATGTACTCTTCGAGACTTTCCAGAGTCTAGTAGGACTCTTCCCTGTAGGGGGCAGGAAGCTCTAACATAGTTTATAGTTAGTTGAAAAGATGTATAACGGTAACATCTTAGGTCTCTAGGTCTAGTCGACCGGGAATAAATACCTCCGGGGAGTACGGCACGTTCTGAGAATCCACAGATACAGTAATGCTCTGGTACACTTCCATCAGGACGACATGGCTTGAGCCCAAAAAACGGATTTTGAGCGAAGCGAAAAATCTATTTTTGGGTGAGATAGCCATGTCGTCCTGATGGACCCGCCCTTGCCTTTCTAAGAAAGGGCTGTAGGACCCCTCCCTACATACAGTATCTGTAGCACCTCGTGTACGCTACAAGGAATACAGATGGCGCCAGGATTGGCGCCAGGCACGCATACGAATCGGGGGATAGGGAAGCCTTGGGAGCGGCTCCCCTTTTTCTTTCCCGAATTCGTATCTCGTCAATCTCCCTCCTACGAGACGAAATCTCTGTTCGGGTCGTAGATTGCCATGTGACGTGTCTAGAATACGTCCTCTGATATGTCGCGATATCCCTTTCAAGAGGGATACTCGCTCCAGGAGTTAGAATTCTGGTACCTTAAGGTAAATTCTCTGGGAATATCGCCGTAGTTGTAATATACCCTAGGAAGCTACCCTATAGGAACTTCCATCAGGACGACATGGCTATCTCACCCAAAAATAGATTTTTCGCTTCGCTCAAAATCCGTTATATATATATATATATATATATATATATATATATATATATATGTATATATATATATATATATATATATATATATATATATATATATATATACATACATATATATATATATATATACATATATATATATATATATATATACATATATATATATATTTATATATATATATATATATATATATATGTGTGTAAGTATGTATGCATGAATGTAAAAATATATGTATGTAGGTAAAACCAATAACAATAGCTACCTAAAGGTTCAACTTATTTCACAGGTTCCATTTCCTATGATTAATGTCAGCAATTTTGGGTAGCAATTTTTTGCGTATCATACCGTACATTGCTCACTTCGAGTTGGGATAGTTATTGCCAATACCGAGAAGGAAAACGTAGTAAAACAGAATTTATATCTATTATTCTACACAAATCAGTTTATTGAATCCACAAATATCAATTCAAGTTCCACCTCAATTTAGATATTGAGCGAAGCAAGACAAGATTGATCGTATATTCTTTTTTTCCAAAACTGAGCGGCATTGAGGATCGTTAGCAGAAGTTTTGGTTTATGCAATCAAACCGCAAGGCTTTCATAGCAGCAAATTGTGTATGCCATGCAAAAGTCATATTATAGGATGATTTTTTCAAACAGTAGCGAGTCTAGAGAGGATCCAAGCTTGATACCTATTAACTGGATATGTAAGAATATAGATGTGCGTTTGAGATACATCTCCATTACATTTCCCTGATGATTGTGCACGACCAACGCACCTTAGACTGGAACATCGTCTTCATATCTAGATATGTCCTATTGTTCTCGGTCGAATGACATCAAAAGCTTTTAATCTCTTACTGCCAACGCAAACTTCGTAAGAGGGTCAGACGATCTCAACTTATTCTACTAGCATTATTTCGGGCTTAACTCTCAAAAGCAAGACACGGGCTCTTGCATAAAAGCCCCACGTAGAACTTCATCTGTGTAATAGGGTCAAAGCTCTCGGTTTAACCTACCGTTATCATTTTGGACATTGCTCTCAAGAAATCTAAAGGAGAGCAATGAATAAAAATAACGTTTGGAAGAACATCCCCTCAACTGAACATTGCCAAAAAACGTAACACGACTGACCTAGTTTCTCATAACAAAGCACCTCCAGGAGGAATTGACTTCGTAAAGAATGTGGGATAATCCTTATTTCTTACAGCCGTGCCTCAAATTATTTTTCCTCTGCTTCTTCAAAACGAAATCATCATTCAAGTGAGATATTTTTCTTTCATCTAATTCACACAGTTCCGGTCACATGACATTTCGCATTTTGTTTTACTGTCCGCTTTCGTTCCCCATCCAAATCTTAAAATTGGTCGTCTTCAGCAACAGGACCTCTCATAATCAAAGTTCTTGACTTTTCAAAATATTATTTCCATTCTACAATGCAACTTGCTTCTTCATAAATACAACGTTCATTGCTGTAGACGAAAATAAGGACGTAACCACTGCCTTTATCATTCTGGTAACTTTCAGTCTTCTTAAGAAGGTTACCTTTCCTAGCATAATTTTAAGAGAGAGAGAGAGAGAGAGAGAGAGAGAGAGAGAGAGAGAGAGAGAGAGAGAGAGAGCTTCCTTTTCTGTATAACCATGGTCATTTATTGGTGTTAAACAGCTATTAAACTCTTTCCCTAGAACACCAAAAGAAGACTTATTTATCGTAAATTCCCAGGTGATTTTTATCTAAAGATCAAAAGGCGTTACCATCAATCCAATAATCAATCACTGACATAAATAATTCACGAAAAGAATAATGCTTAAAATTAGCGATTCAAAAATTCATGTTGATTAGAGACCGAAAAACAAAAAATCGCAAGCAGTTTAACACTAATTTTATCTACTATTTAACCGTTTTATCATTATCAAACATAAAAACTGGTAATAGTTTTTTTTAAACTCTCTCTAGATTAAGAATATAATGTATTGAATAAGCTGCCTCTCATCATAAACTCTACTGTTATCATATGACGAAGACTTTTTTTTCATTTTTAAAATCTACTATTATCTTAGGATGTATACTTTTTTCTCTTCAACCTGCTCATTAGTGGATGCGGGTAATAAATTTTTTTGTAGTATGGCGAAAAACAATTGTCTTAACGACATGTAATCAGTATTACAGAAGGGTATTATTACGACGTTTCGGTTGTTATGTAGGCTAAAGAAAATAAAATTTCAGTATTGAGTAAAAAGTGTTCAATGACTGAAGGAGTATTACCCGAGGACTTTACTCTATAGAATTGAGTATTACCAAGTAGGAACTTTTTAGCGGATGCTAACGCGTGCAAGTCGTTTATTATCATTATTACTATTAGATGACCACGGAGGTAGCAGCAGTAGGGGATTCAGCATTAGGAAGCTTCATCTGTGGTGGATAACGGGGGAGGGTGGGCTGTGGCACCATAGCAGTACCAGCTGAACTGAGTCCCTTGTCAGACTAGGAGGAACATAGAGAGTAGAGGTCCCCCTTTTTTTTGTTTTGTTTCATTTGCTAATGTCGGCTACCCCCCAAAATTGGGGGAAGTGCCTTGGTATATGTATGTATGATTACTATTTCATGTCTAAATACAAAAGGGAGGTTTCTATAGTATTTTCAAAATTTTTAAAGATTTTATTTTTTATCTTTTGTTTTTCCTGGGCGGCAGAGGAGCCTTATATCATTCTGAGTAAGTCAATTTCCATAGAAAATAAAGTAATGCACTTTTCGTTATCAGTAATTTTCCACTTAAACTTTCTTTTCCCTTTGTTTTGAATATGCAAGGTTATGTCAATACTACTTTGTATGTTTCACTGGAAAATAAATCTGGCGCCAACCCGCATGGTCCGCTGTAATGAAATTTACGGTTTTATCCCGTTTATTTACTCTACGTAGGCATAAAGTGTAGTGAAGTGTGGACATACGGTATTTGTGATATCCTAAGATTTTCTAATATCTCTCTCTCTCTCTCTCTCTCTCTCTCTCTCTCTCTCTCTCTCTCTCTCTCTCTCTCTCTCTCTCTCTCTATATATATATATATATATATATATATATATATATATATATATATATATATATATATATATATATATATATATATATATATATATATATATATATATATATATATATATATATATATATATTTATATATATACACATATGCACAAACACACACACACATTATATATATATATATATATATATATATATAATATATATAGTCCAATAAGTTTACTCTCCGTAATATATAAATATAATATTCAAAATTATGCTGCGTGCATCCGAAAACAAGCTTTTGTCGTTGACTTCGGCGGGTGTTGTAATTAAATCTAGATTTACCATCACGGTACTTTATATCTATTTATTTAACATTATTTATTGACAAAACCTTTATCTAAGGGAGAAATTTACATTAGTAAATAAGTTTTCATTCACATTACTTGGTATTCATTTGAAAACAATGATGGTATTCGGACAAAAATACTTCCGACCAATTAGGAAATTTTCCTAGCTAAAAGGGCACCCATGCGAGTCGGTGCAAATATGCCTCGATAAAAAAATATTGACTATAGTTACAACTATGAAAAAATAATGATGAGAACAACACGAAGACAGAGAGAGAGAGCTACATGGATATGAGAGCAAACTAAAGTAGGCGATACTCCCAAAACATGTAAGAAAAAGAATGGACAATGGGCAGGACATATAATGAGAATGACAGACAATAGATGGACATTCAGAATAACATAATGGGTCCATATAGATTGCAAAAGAAGCAGTGGAAGGAAGAGAACGATGGACTGACGAACTAAGAATCTTTGCGGGTGCGGACTGGCATTGAAAGACCATAAAAAAGACGTAAATGGAAGGTCATGTTTGAGGCTTTTATTTTGCAGTGAGCTAGTAACAGCTGATGATGTATACAAATATATATATATATATATATATATATGTGTGTTTATATATATATATATATATATATATATATACAGAGAGAGAGAGAGAGAGAGAGAGAGAGAGAGAGAGAGAGAGAGAGAGAGAGAGAGAGAGATTCTTTGAAAATACCCAATCATGGTTAAATAAAAAGTCTACATTCTATGATAACAGTAAAGTTTATGATAAAAGCCAACTTACTCAAAACAGCATACTAATAATCTACAGCGAATTTAAAAGCTGTTACTATATCTCTGATGTTTGAGAATGTGTCTTGAATAGAGCGCGATGAATCCGTGAAACGCAATCCAAGAAAATATATATAACATGTAGACGAAAAGATGTTCACAGACAAAGAGAGAATAACTGACATTGGCCAACGGCCAAATTTAAAAGATTTAAGAATGTACGAAGAAACACCATATCAATTATCAGTTGTCATACTTGGGTTTTTTCTTGACTGTAAATGAAAAGGAATAATCCTTTGAAAAAGATTTGAAGAACGTAAAAAATCAAAACAAGAAAGCTAATATACTAAAAACAAAATAAAGTCATGTGAAACAAAGCAAGACGGGTTTTGATCATTAAAACTTCCAAGGCGGATTTGTTCCTCGATATTGCGTGGGAGGGAGTGGATGGTGTTTCTCCTCTGGGAGAGAGGATACTCAGGCAATGAGAGAGAGAGAGAGAGAGAGAGAGAGAGAGAGAGAGAGAGAGAGAGAGAGAGAGAGAGAGTCGCCCTAATCCCAAAACATGAAAAAGAAAGCTTTTAGGAGCTCATATATAGCATTCACAAAGGCGCACATAGATTAGTATGCGTATGAAGTAAATACGTATGATATTAATAATAACAATAATAATAATAATAATAATAATAATAATAATAATAATAATAATAATAATAATAATAATAATAACAATTACAATAATAATAATAATAATAATAATAATAATAATAATAATAATAATAATAATAATAATAAGAAGAAGAAGAAGAAGAAGAAGAAGAAGAAGAAGAACTAGCCGAGGAACAGGATCACTTTAAACCACCAACTTTTCCTTTATTGCCAGAAGCAGTCAGTCGACTGTTGTGGGGTTGAAACTATGTGTAAATAGCGCATAATGCTAGCAACTTCTTCATATAAGACTTGTGAAAGCTAAAAAGCTAAAAGAATTTAGGGCTAAATCCTGAAGGATAGAAATGAATATTGTGAACACAATTATGAAAGTGAAGTCTTTCTGCTTCAACTGATGTATTTCAAAAAAATATTTCAAAATGGTTGAAATATTCAATGAGTGGCTACCTCCTGACGATAAACTTTTGGAGGATATCAGTAATTATCATTACTTTTTCCTCTAATCTTGCTGACAAAATGGTAAACATAGAGAAAACCGAACCTACTTGGAGATACACAAAGAAGTTGCTATTTTAAACAAGAGCAATGACAGAAAATAATTGGAATGATACAATAAGGACAGCAAACGATTAGATTAATAAACACTCTTACAAAGGGAAAATATAAAATCTTACAGCAAAGGGTATTAGAGAGAGAGAGAGAGAGAGAGAGAGAGAGAAGAGAGAGAGAGAGAGAGAGAGAGAGAGAGAGAGAGAGAGAGAGAGAGACTATATAATATATATATATATATATATATATATATATATATATATATATATATATATATATATATATAATATATATATATATATCATGGCGTAACTTCAAATTATATCAACTGTACGAACAAAGATAATATAAAATATAATAGAAATAGAAAAAGATATTACAATATCGAAAGAGAGAGAGAGAGAGAGAGAGAGAGAGAGGAGAGAGAGAGAGAGAGAGAGGAGAGAGAGAGAGAGAGAGAGAGAGAATTACTCTGTCGAATGAGTCGAACAAGACTCTCATAGAGCTGCCATAATAAATTTGGAAGAAAGAATAAAAAATAGTTAGCAATAGTGAATGTAAGTGATAAAGAAATAGATTAGAGATGAAAAATGCAATAGATGAACATTCAAATTTCATTAATAAACCTGTGCTTATCAAAAAAAAAAAAAAAAAAAAAAAAAAAAAAAAAAAAAAAAAAAAAAACACACAGAATCCGATAAAATGCCAGACGAACTTTTTTGACCAAAACATACATTTCTTTGCACTGTCATTAAATATGTTTTACGACTAAAATAATCTCACACTCATGGCACTTGGGAACTAACTCAAGCAGTGTACACTTACCCCTTTAGAGAGAGAGAGAGAGAGAGAGAGAGAGAGAGAGGAGAGAGAGAGAGAGAGAGAGAGAGAGAGAGAGAGAGAGAGAGAGGGCTTGGGTCTTTATGCATACCAAAAAGATTTTTTTTCTTCAAATTCCTTAACCATAAATGTAGGATTACTTGCAATATTCTCCTATTGCACTCAGGATGCCAGATAACTCCAAATCAATCAACCAATCAATCAATCTTCTATTGCAGTAATCAGGAAATGTTTACGAGCTTTTCCATCCGATGAATAACAAAGAAAATATCCAGCGTTTCGTCTCTTAACCCCTTCCACGATCTACTCACTCCCACCTCTAACCATAACACATTCAAAACATCTTTGTTGTCAAACTTTGTTGGTAAAATTTAAAATGCTCCTGATCGAGTGATCCAGCTTTAAGTAACACAAATAATTTGATACTATCTCCAATGTAAATTGTTTAATGTTTGGCGATATAATGCTTAAAAAAAAAAAGCGTTCGTTTTATCACCGCCTTTACTTGAAACTTGATTGTGGACAAAGTCTAAGTATGACTGTTCCTTTCTATTCAATAACAATACGTTCGAATCCCAAATTTATTGATTGCTTCCTTCACCTACTTAGTCAATTGTCTGGTCTTCGAAAAAGAAACGTGAAAATCAAAACTCCGAAAACAAAATATTTGAATATATTTTTATCGTATTTCATAGCTTTAGCGAAAAGCGACTCTATGCATCAAAAGACCGTTTAGAGAAGAGTTATGACCAGATAAAAGTTATTAAGAATGACGAGAACTACAGGGAATGGCAGGAAATAAAATCACACAAAAGACTCTGGAGGTTTAGCAATATTTTCTATTTAGATTACATTATTTCTAACTGGAGAGAGAGAGAGAGAGAGAGAGAGAGAGAGAGAGAGAGAGAGAGAGAGAGAGAGAGAGAGAGAGAGAGAGAGAGAGAGAGAGGAGAAAACAATTTATGGCATCTATAAAATTTTTCTTTTTCTGTCTATCCTTGGCAAATAAAAGAATTAAAAAACTACATAGCCTACATGACTTTCACTGTTGCTAAGTTAGTCAATCAATCTTCACGGGAGCAACAGATGAAGGTTTATCGAGAATGGGCAAAAT
>NC_090742.1:31317528-31332528 GCF_036898095.1 Palaemon carinicauda
ACACCTGATTTGGGATCAAGATCTTTCTTTAGGTAGAGACTTGTGTTCCGCAATACCTTTGTATGTATGAATATAAGTATGTGAGTGTATATATATATATATATATATATATATATATATATATATATATATATATATATATATATACATATATATATTTATATATATATATATATATATATATATATATATATATATATATATATATATATATATATTCTTACAAAACTAATCTAGTGTACAGTAAATATCGCTGTTTATTGATAATTTTATTTATATTTCATATATTGTTTTCATTTATGCATTGAAGAGATGATACCCTGCCCGTAAAATGAGCCCCTCTCATGTAGATATAAGTACTTTACGTAAATTACGTAAGACTATAGTCGTGAATTTCATTATATTCTTTTTTTCAAGTTAAAATATGTAATTTACGTATTCTTTTAAAGAATTAACTTTTGATTTCACGTATGTTTGTTATGAAGTCTTGTATAGTCTTTTTGAAAGTGTCGTAGAATTCATGCAAGATAGGAACAAGGGCATAGGTAATGTTTTTCTATATTTTATGATGTATTGCATCATGTTTCAGAGAATTTCAGAACATGTGCTTTGGAATGTTCTTTACCACGTGTTTTCGAAATTTCGAGAATACCCAGCGAGAGGATGTTATCTTTTTTATTTCGGGGACAATAGGTAGGCGGAGCTAGGCGGGAGAGCTCTCTTGCTTGTACGTTGCTGTGTATCTAAGAGTTACCTGAAACCACACTGACTCGCCTCTTGGCATTGTTATCTAGTTAAAACTTTGACGCTTGATACAACCCCCCACGCTTCCCTAACAAATTGGAACCTTCTGGAATTCGCCAAATTTTATATATAAGGACCAAAGGTTGGGTTAGAGCGAGACAGACAGACACTGAGATCGAGTTAAAACTGCAGCCAGAAGATAGCCACTTTCCCCCCTCTACCTCTCTCATTATTGCCCCTAACCCAGTTTAGTGTCGAAAGTGTTCAGTGTATTCCAGTGCATACTCTCCTCAGTGAATCTGTGCCCCAAAGCAAATCGTGACCCACGCAAGACTAAAAGGTGATTTTTTAATTCATTGTATTAGGGTGAGTGTTGGCATTGTATAAAGGTTTTTGTAAACGCCCCTGTAGGCAGGATAGGTTTATAAAGTGATCTGGTAAACTATTATTCATTTGCAGTCAAACTTAAACATTGTATTATTTCAGAATTATTTCAAGCATTTGTATCATTTTCATTGCATTATTTCTTTTACTTAGACTTGGATGTATTCAGATATAATAGTTCAAGTAAAGTTCTTTTATAATTTCAGATCGTAACATTTTTGTCTTATTCTAAGTTTTGTTCAGACTTAATATTTTTCCAGTGACTTACTTGTTATGTAAATTCTTTTCAAAGTGTTGCAATTTATATAAAATATATTTACTTTTGTAAAGAGTGTATTATTAGGTAGTAGGTTGGCTAGGTACCAGCCACCCATTGAAATACTACCACTAGAGGGTTATGGGGTCCTTTGACTGACCAGACGGTACTACATTGGATCCTTCTTTCTGGTTACGGTTCATTTTCCCTTTGCCTATACATACACCAAATAGTCTGGTATATTCTTTACAGATTCTCCTCTGTCCTCATACACCTGACAACACTGAGATTACCAAACAATTCTTCTTTACCCAAGTGGTTAATTACTGCACTGTAATCATTCTGTGGCTACTGTCCTCTTGGTAAGGGTAGAAGAGACTCTTTAGCCATGGTAAGCAGCTCTTCTAGGAAAAGGACAGTCCAAAATCAAACCATTGTTCCCTACTCTTGGGTAGTGCCATAGCCTCTGTGCCATGGTCTTCCACTGTTTCGGGTTAGAGTTCTCTTGCTTGAGGGTACACTCGGGCACACTATTCTATCTTATTTCTCTTCTTGTTTTGTTAAAGTTATTTATAGTTTATATAGGAAATCTTTATTTTAATGTTACTGTTCTGAAGATGTTTCATTTTTCCTTGTCTCCTTTTCTCACTGGGCTATTTTCCATGTTGGAGCCCCTTGGCTTATTGCAGCCTGCTTAGCAAGTAATAGTAATTATAACAATTCCAATCATCACTATTTAAGACCACTTTCCGCTCGATTCCTGTTAAGAACCGCAGTGAGTGTTTAAATACTGTTTAATAATACTTAAGAGTAATTACCCAGTTTGGTTTTGAGTGTGTATAAGAGACCTTTGGATATTCAGTGTTTTATATATTGCTGTCTGGGAGTTATTAACGGTCTCAGAATTCGTGTATTAGTGCTTTAAAGTGTAACACTTTTAATGTAAAAGCAAACAAGGTAATTTGGTATTTGAGATGTTAATTAACTTGCCAGTTGTAGTATATATAATATTATATGTTTGGTTCCCAGTCACGAGCCGTAGTATGATATATTTTGTTAATACCAAGACCAGAGAACCATATCGTATAATATATTGTGGGTGCTTAGGCCCAGGATCCATACAGTATAATAATATATTTGTGTACATTATTATAGTGTTTACATACACACACACACACACACACACACACACACACACATATATATATATATATATATATATATATATATATATATATATATATATATATATATATATATATGTATATATATATCATCTGTGGAAGGGTAACAAATCAGATTTGACCTAGAATAACTATACTGAACTTAAGAGCTTTTGCTCAGAGTTTATACTTCAACTGAAAAGGAATACAATGTATCCATAAAAGAAACCCTTTCTGGTACAACCCAGGAACATAAGTAGTAGACTACCCTTAAATCTGCACTCTTTGGTGTAGATGGAACAGTTCCCCACATTACTTACACTAGATGGCCCAGTCACTCACTGTCCAAAGGAAAGGGCAACCCTTTTGGCTGATGTGTTTGACAGTAAACAGAGCAATAAGAAACTCGAACTTCCTCATCCCTGTTTTCCTGAGGCTGAACTGACTAGTTTGGCTTTTCGATCTCGTGAAATTAAAACTCTAATGATGTACCTTGATGCTTATGGAGGTGTAAACCTAAATGGTATTTTTCCTTTGTTTGTTATAAAGACTGCAGATTTCTTAGGTCCAAAGTTATCTGTTATTTTGCACAAATTAGCAAGAAGACGAGCTTTTAGCAATTGTTGGAGAATTGGTAATGCCACTCCACTATATACATGTGTTTGTGGTAGCTCAAGTCCAACTGATTACCGCCCCATTTCCATAACTCCCATATTATCGAAAGTTTTTGAACGTCTTTTGGCAAAACGTTTTAATAGGTTTGCTGAGGGTAATCATCTGTTTGCTAGTAGGCAATTTGGTTTTCGTAAAGGCCTTGGAACATGTGATGTCCATCTTACAATCTCCAATACTGTACAGAAATCCCTTGATTGTAGTCAGGAAGTTCGTATGATTGGCCTTAATTTTAGTGCTGCCTTTGACCGTGTTGAACATGAGGCTTGTTTTCAAACCTAAACAGTGGGAGTGGGTGGGTCGTTTCTTAGCATTATTATTAAATTTTTAAGTAATAGATCTCAAAGAGCTGTTGTTGATGGGCACCATAGTGAGTATAGGAATTTGATATCTGGTGTTCCACAGGGTAGTTTTCTTGGCCCATTACTTCTCATACTATATACACATGACATATGGTTTGGCCTAGAAAACAAGCTTGTTGCATATGCAGATGATGCTACTCTCTTTGCATCAATTCCATCTCCTGAATGTAGATCTACGGTTGCTGAATCCTAAAATTAGTGCATGGTCCAAATTATGGGGTATGAAGATGAATCCTAACAAAACCCAAAGTATGATTGTAAGTAGGCCAAGGACAGCAACTTCTCAGCTTCCGGATCTCAGCATTGATAAAGTTTATTTAAATTTGTATGACTCTTTTAAAATTTTAGGTGTGATTCTCGACAGCATATTTACGTTTGAGAAACACATAAGGGCTGTGTCTTCTTCAATTACAGAAAAAAAATGGCTTATTGAGAAAGTCTTTTAAGATTTTCGGTGACCAATCTGTTCTGAAGAAGTGTTTTAATTCTTTCATTCTACCTAGTTTCGAGTATTGTTCTCCTGTCTGGTCTTCGGGTGCTGGTTCTCACCTTAATTTGTTGGTCAGGAACTTACGGTCTATTAAATTTCTTATTCCTGACCTAAGTATTAATCTTTGGCACCGTCGTTCAATTAGTTCATTATGCATGCTGCATAAGAGTTTTCATAATTCTGACCATCTTTACATTCAGATCTTCTTGAACAGTTCCATCCTCTTCGTAAAACTAGGCATGCAGTACATTTTAATAGTCAGGCCTTCTCCATCATGAGGCTCAATACTACACAGTATTCTAGAAGTTTTATTCCAGCTGTGACCAAGTTGTGGAATGATCTTCCTGATCAGGTGGTTGAATCAGGAGAACTTCTAAAGTTCAAACTCGCAGAAAATGTTTTTATGTTGAACAGGGTACCATAAGTCTTTTAATAGTCTATATAGGACATATATGCTTTTATGTTGTTGTCGTTTTTAAAATATTTTATTGTGAATTTTTCATCATATCTTTTATTCATTTCCTTATTTCCTTTCCTTACTGGGATGTTTTTTCCTGTTGGAGCCCTTGGGCTCATAGCATCTTGCTTTTACCCCTAGGGTTATAACTTACCAAGTAATACTACTACTACTACTACTACTACTAATAATAATAATAATAATAATAATAATAATAATAATAATCTGTGTATATACAGCACTAAAATTATTCTAATTTTTTTTACATTAAAAAAGCTCATTTTCAATCAAATGCCTGTACTGGTAAGTTTTCAACCATATTTAAAATCCATTTCAATATTGAAATTCAGCCTCTGTTTAGAAACTAGTAGCTTTTCATAATTCGACGTGTAGTGAACATTAATACTTAAATTTAAAACTTAAATCGTGATTAACTCGTGATCTCATTACTCTTCAGGGCTCCTCTCCTCCAATACACATATCTATCTAACTGTCTATAGATCTATCTAGCACTGTAATTGTTCAGTGGCTACTTTCCTATTGGTAATGGTAGAAGAGACTCTTTAGCTATGGTAAGCTGCTTTTCAAGGAAAAAGACACTCCAAAATTAAACCATTGTTCTCTAGTCTTCGGTAATGCCATAACCTCTGTACCATGGCCTTCGAATGTCTTTGATTAGAGTTCTCTTGCTTGAGGGTATACACGGGCACGGTGTTCTATATTATTTTTCTTACTCTTTTGTTTCTTTGAAGTGTTTATAGTTTATTCATGAAAGATTTAATGGTGTTACTGTTCTAAAAATATTCTATTTTTACCGTTTATTACCTCTCTTGTAGTATATCTATTTCTTTGCTTCCTTTCCTCATTGGGCTATTTTTCCTAGTTGGAACCCTTGGGATAATAGCATCTTGCTTTTCCAACTGGGGTTATAGCTTAACTAGTAGTAGTAGTAGTAGTAGTAGTAGTAGTAGTAGTAGTAGTAGTAGTAGTAGTATATAATAACAATAATAATAATAATAATAATAATAATAATAATAATAATAATAATAATAATAAAAATAATAATTTCTTTACTACTTCTTCCCGCATCAGTTTTCCATGTTGCTTGCAATGCTCTATCACAAAACTCACAGGATAGATTAGACTAAATTTCGAAGAGGAAAAATCCAACGAAAATTCTTTTTTAATATAGTCAATCTTATTTTTGCGAAAGACCTAAATGACGTCGTGAACGCTGGGGGGAAAAACTTAGGGCAAGAAATATAAAATGTCAAAATTTGCAATGCAAAGTTATTACATTCGAAATAGCAAATTCATTGACGTTGAACAGGTTGACCTAAGTCTTGACATATAGTTTATATATGACATTTCTATTTCAAACCTTGTTTCTGATCTTAAAATACTTTAAATTTTTTATTCATAATCCAATATATATATATATATATATATATATATATATATATATATATATATATATATATATATATATATATATATATATATAATATTCTATTTGCTATTACCTTTTTTCCTTTTCTTAATTTTCCTGTTGGAGCCCTTGTGCTTACAGTATACTGCTTTTCCAACCATCGTTGTACCTTAGCTAATAATAATAATAATAATAATAATAATAATAATAATAATAATAATAATAATAATAATAAAATAATAATAAAATAATAATAATAATAATAATAATAATAATAATAATAATAACAACAACCATTGTTTGGAGCATCACGTCATTCTGGATATAAACACTTAATCGTCACCGAGTAACATCTGGGAATTGGAATTTACGGCCCACATTCCAAGAAAGATTTTCCTCAAAACAACAGTGAAAAGTTTATTCCCAAACGGTTAGCTGCTTGGAATTGTGAGTTGAATTTACGACATGATCAATAAAATATTTCATATCCAGACAAAAAAATTTAAAAGTATATTTCTATTCGATTCATTGAACTATATTTCATGTACAGAATAAAAATGTGTAAGCATATTTTAATTTAATTTATTGAAATTTTAGGATAAGAGAACTATCATATCTATTTTATCAAGTTTACACGCAAATATTTAAACACACACTCATGCAATGTGTATATATATATATATATATATATATATATATATATATATATATATATATATATATACAATGGCTCAATAAATAGTGAATTTCTCTGCTCAGCTAGTCCTTTAGAATGAGGCTGCCGATCCAATACCATTTCATACCAACGCTGCGACCTACCACGTTACTTTACCCATTATGTAGGAAATGTACTGATCAGGTCAACAAGGATCCAATGATATTGTAAATGCATGAAAGCGCAAGAAACCGGGAAAGCTGCATTAAAACACTTCAAAATGACTCGTCAGTAACTAGAAAGAAGTGTTAAATTGTTGTTGTTGTTGTAAAAAAAAAATAAATAAATAAAGTGAGGAAATCATTAACAATGTTGGGCAGATGGACTGGAAAAGTCTTATTATTAAAAAAAAATATAGAACGATATATTGTGAAATACCCTGTGTTTGTGGGAAGGTGTTAAGTAGTAATGAAGTCGTGATGATAAGTCTTCTGACAAAGTATTGATGCTGTATAGATAGATAGGTAGATAGATATTTCATTGACCATAGTCCAAAGGAACATCAAATAAAATATAAAATTACACAACGGTCCAAATTTACTTAAACTCATTTCACAAGTCACATTTCCTAAATAGGAAAAAATGAAAAAGAACTGTATTCAAAACAAATGGCAACAATAATTAATATTAATATATTAAATAACACAATAAAGAGAGCATAGCAACAATAATATAATATAGACTAATAAACATCACACATTCAGAGGGTGTATCCTTGTACGAATGTAGCAGTGACTATGGCATATGTTAACAAATTCCTCTTCTGCACACACACACACACACATACACAAACACACACACACACAGAGAGAGAGAGAGAGAGAGAGAGAGAGAGAGAGAGAGAGAGAGAGAGAGAGAGAGAGAGAGAGATTTTGGATGTCTCAAAGACTTTTTAGTTCATCCGCAGAGACTTCAATTGCTCTTGAGTAGAATGATTTAGTTTAAACGGTTAGTGAGAGAGAGAGAGAGAGAGAGAGAGAGAGAGAGAGAGAGAGAGAGAGAGAGAGAGAGAGAGAAGAGAGGAGTGTAGTATCATTAAACACATGAAAGTAAAGTATATGTGCATGCGCACATCTAAAAGCAGAGAACTGTATCACTAAAATACGAAACGCACGAATAAAAAAAATATCATGCTTTTATTTGGAAGTCTCACTGCCAAATAATGAAAACCGAAAAAAGGAAAAATTGCATCAAACACTTGGGTGATGTTTCAATTAAAAGAATAAAAAATTAATAAACGCGAGCAGGAAAAAACATAATTCTAGAAATTCTTACTGTTGATTTACGCTGTATATTCCAAGAGAGAAAAAAAGGAAAATATAATTAAAAAAGTCTTTGTGATATTTATTACCCGAGTAATAAATACGTCAAGTGTTTCTCGCCCTTAGTGATTGTTAAAATTAGGTCTATAATCCTATCAACCCAGCCTCGAAAATGTCTTTTTTAACATTGGGTACACAACAGTCTATAAATTGCTGGGAGATGCTCAGCATGAATGCCAATACACATTACATCAGAATTAAAAGTGATGGCCGGTAATTCATGATATTAAAATAAAGGGGATCAAGGATTGCGTGGGCTCATAAAATAAAACACTAAATATACTGCATTAATCAAGTTTGAAAAAACATCAGTAAATGATACAGAATCGCACACATACAGAAACGCATACCCATACAAGTTTAACACACAAAAACATTCATATGTATCGGTTCCTGAATGTACATAAAAATGTGTGTAACTATTCTAAATATATACATACTCACAAGGCATCCCCAACAAACACACACACGTGTGTGTGTATATATATATATATATATATATATATATATATATATATATATATATATATATATATATAAAAATATATATATATATATATATATATATATATATATATATATATATATATATATATACATGCGTACTGAGTATATGTTCATCTAAACCCAAATATTGATTTTTTTCAAGTATATACCCTACATTATTCTCCAGACAACAACATACAACATAAAATAATATGACAAGTTGTTTTGCTTTCCTCGCGACCTTCTGCTTAAAATTTATTTTCAATCATGTCCTACATCCAATTGTAGAAATTACATATGTATGTATATATACACACAGACAAACGTAGGTGAATGTGTGAATATATGTATGTATATAGGTAGAGATCGCTGGAACTACTTACCCATCAGATATTACACAGCTCAAAATATTCATGACAGCTTTGGAACACACTCACCTGGAAGAGAAATAAGGTGAAAGTCAATCATCTGTACATAACATGCCACAGATAAGTTAATTCTGGACAACAAAATAAAAAAAATAAAAATGATAGCGGGACGAGACCTATGTTGACTGGTTTGACCATTTTCATTCAGAGGAAATATATGTAAAGGCGCCGAGCATAAATTGTAATGTCCTCGGCACCTTTACTCCTTAGGGAGGTAAAATAGAAAACAAGCGAAAAACGAAAAAATGAACAAAAGAAAATGGGAAATGAGAATAAGTCTAAGTCGGACCATTTTGGTATACTCGATTTTCTGTTGCATTTGTTGGGTTAGTGAGGAAATCTCACTACCTCCCTTGAGAGAGAGAGAGAGAGAGAGAGAGAGAGAGAGAGAGAGAGAGAGAGAGAGAGAGAGAGAGAATAAGAGATAAGGTATTCAATACATATTTTCCCCAGAATCTATTGTGAATTTGAAGGTAGAGAGAGAGAGAGAGAGAGAGAGAGAGAGAGAGAGAGAGAGAGAGAGAGAGAGAGAGAGAGAGAGGGGATAGTTCTATCAAACCACTGACAGAGAGAGAGAGAGAGAGAGAGAGAGAGAGAGAGAGAGAGAGAGAGAGAGAGAGAGAGAGGGGGGGGATAGTTCTATTAAACCACTGACCATTAACAATATTGCTGCTAACGTATCCAACTGCAATTAATCTATGTGTATTTCAACTGACGGACGACTTCTCGACAATAATCTAGTTTATTGGACATTACTGTTACTATTATTACTGCTATTATTCGTCCATTATTATTATTATTATTATTATTATTATTATTATTATTATTATGACACGAGTGTTGGCGAAAATGGCAATAAAAAGGAGACCTGACTGATTGCAATCATTATAGAGGCATAACACTTATGCCAGTAGTTATGAAAATGTATAGTATGCTTATTCTAAAGAGACTGGAGAGAAGGATTATTGAAAAGCTGAGAGCTGAAAAAGCAGGACTTCGAAAAGGTATAAGTTGCACAGACCGTATTTTCTTTTTGAGACATTTTGTACAGCAATGCGTAGAATATAGAAATCCCCTTTTGATGGCATTTGTGGACTTTGAAAGTCTTTGATAGTATGCACCGGACAATTTTATGGAGAGTCCTGTGTTATTATGGAATTCCTCTTAATAAATTATTTAAGTCTGTCCATGAACATAGCAAGTCCCAAGTTAATATTAACGGAGTCTTATCAAATGAATTCCAGTGAACAGCGGAGTACTCCAATGGAATGTGCTGTCACCTATATTGTTTATCCTCATGGATTTTGTAATGCGTAAAAGTCGGAGATGGGGGAGAAGGATTGGACTGGATTGGTGATAGGAAATTAGTAGACCTAGAGTATGCTGATGATGCTGTTCTTGTTAGCAGAACACCACAGGAGGTGCAATGCTTGCTTATCAGAATACATGAAATATCACATGAGGTTGGGCTCAAGATGAATAGAAGAAAGACAGAGCTGATAACAGAGTATCCAATGGAAGATGAAATATCATTGGAAGGAGAAATGATTAATGAGGTAAAATCATTCAAGTATTTAGGAACTTCAAAGTTCAATATCTACTGGAAGGAGGAAAATATAATATTTGAGCCAAAATGCAATAATATACCACAATATTATATTATTATTATTATTATTATTATTATTATTATTATATATATATATATATATATATATATATATATATATATATATATATATATATATATATATATATATATATACACACACACACACACACACACACACACACACATATATATATATATATATATATATATATATATATATATATATATATATATATATATATATATATATATATGATGTACAAGTAAAGGTCTTGCAACGTCATTGCAAACGACTTCCTGAAAACCGGAGTAATAACAGCTGAGCTGCCCTTAAGGTAAGGAGAATAGTCTATCTTCTACATAAAATAAACAGAAAGTTTCTCTCTGTTCGTCATGATTAGCAATTCAGACCGTTGACCTTATTCACTCTAAAATATGTGAAATAAGACCTCGAGAACACCGGTTCTTATACAAAAAATGTAACTGTTGCATCTTGAGAAAATACTGTATAATGAAACAAACTGCCTTTGTGTTCATCATATTGGTTACAAATTGACAGTTAGATAGATAAGAGTACACGACCAGCATTTGTTTGAAGGAATTCTCTCTTACGCACGTATTCATATAGATTTTGTCTAAGAAATTATTTGCGCTCCAAAAAATGCCACACATCTAAATAATAAGGGGAGCCAAAGGGCCCCATCTGCAGTAGTGGCATAGAAAGACCATAAACAGACGAGTGTGGAAGGACATGTCTGAGGCCTTTGTCCTGCAGTGAACGAGCAAAGGATACTGATGATGTGATGATGATGATATATTTTCAACTCGTCTCCACAAGGCACTAAAAGGGTTGGAAGACCCAGTCTGAGGATTATGAAGCATGAAGCAGGAAATCATGAATAAAGAAGTGTTGATTTAAAAGCTCAAGATAGAGACGACTGGCAAAATCTAACCGAGGCCCTTTGCGTCAATAGGCGTAGGAGGAGATGAGGATGATGATAATGAATATGATGATGATGATGACGATGATAATGAATATGATGATGATGATGATGATGAAGATGATATATATATATATATATATATATATATATATATATATATATATATATATATATATGTATGTATGTATGTATATATATATATGTATATATATATATTCATTTATTTATTTGTTTATATATATATATATATATATATATATATATATATATATATATATATATATATATATATATATATATGTGTGATAATTTAGTACGTGTTTTTCATATTCATATACAACATACATTATGTATACATCTAATATCTGGATTCTCTCTATACCTCGCGATCAGAGACCCAAGGGGGAATAAACTCAAAGATAATAGCTTCTGGTTGCTATATCAATGGAACCTCGGTTTCTTGGGTCTGGGTTCGATTCCCTGTCCGACCAGAAGCTATTAGCTTTGAGTTGGCCGCCCTTGGGTCTGTGATTCCGAGGTAGAGAGAATCCAAATATTAGGAGGTATATAATATATGACTTATATGAATATGAAAAACATGTATAATGGTGGAGATGGGTTGATTTCTAGTCAAAATCCGGAATTTGATTGGTAGAATTGTTGGAGAATTGTAATCAACTTTTATCTCTCTTAGTGGGTGAGTGGTTAAGTCAATAGAACCTCGGTTCCTTGGGCCTGGGTTCGATTCTCTGACCGACCAGAAGCTATTACCTTTGAGATAATTCCCCATTGGGTGTCTGATCCCGAGGTGGAGGGATTCCAGATATTAGGAGGTACAGTATGTATGTATGTATGTATGTATGTATGTATGTATGCATGTATATACTGTATATATATATATATATATATATATATATATATATATATATATATATATATATATATATATATATAAGTCTTTTCATTCAATGAACAAACTACATTTCTTGTTGAAATAAACCTGTCAAAATCTCTTTAAAAAGAATCTGACGTGTCACTCGATATGATTTTGAGATTTTCTGAGTCTATTCCCAATGAACATCTTTCTTTCATAGAGTAAATAGTCAGTGATTGACGAACCATACAGTACAGTTTTAAAGCACACACGGTTAACAATGCCTTACTCTTAAACAGTCGCTACGAATCAAAGCATGGCATAGTTCAAGAAGAGTTGTTCAACTGTCTGAAAGGACCAAATAGATGAAAAGGATGAATGAAAACGAAAAGTGAGTCAAGGCATCTGGATGATCTGGTATCTGTCGCGCAAGCCTTTGAACGTACGTTCGTGCCATCTGATGCTCCCTTATTCTCACTTCCTGTATTCTGCGCAAGTTGGACTCCCAATGTACCCACGTTACATCAGCTGAGGTAAACCATTCCCACTAGTTTTTATGGTAAGGAAGTCTGATGTTACAGTGTGTAACGTATTATCAAGGTTGTATTCCCGGCCCTTTACTTTACATACTATTTACATATGTGTGATTTAGCTTTAAAAATAAAGTTGTTGCATATGAAATGATGCAACTCTTTACATACAATGTTGGAAAAAAATAATAGGATATTCTCCGTAAAAAATATGCTGTTCTCAAACGTACTTCAGTAAAATACAGGTGCCCGTAATTTTACCTTACTTTGTTATTATCTTTTACGGGTTGGTGCCTACACTGTAAAAAGTTCAAGGTACAGAAAGGGTATAACGATTGAGCTGGGGTTTAAATACATGTAAAACACCCTAAGGCTCAAATATACCCCTCAAAACCAGGAGGCAGGGTATTTTTTGTGAATAATATACCCTATATTGTACTTTGTCTTAAAATGGGCTTGGTAAGTTTGTGTGATCATGTCATGAAATGAACTTTTACTCTGTATTAAATCACCATATTGTTACACTGATAGTGTAATGCACCAAAAAAGTTACGAACAACATATTGGTTTTGAGTTATGGATAGTTTTGAAGCAAGTTCCTACAAAATGCGGTACTTGGCAATTTGTATTGTTGCCGTCTCGAGATTCTTCGAGACCCCGGGAATTTGGCGGGAAATTTCAGTGGCGTCTGGACTCTCGTCTGCTCTGCCGTGAAGATGACTTGCTCCAATTAGCGTCATCGAGATTATAATATCTACACTGCATTTCACCTGTTAACTGCTAACCAAGGTAAGAACACTAACTGTCCATCTATGCAAGCATAGACAGTGGTCCCCAACATGTATATACACCGCCAACTCTGACTTGAAAGAAAAACGCCGGTAGATGCTTATAAAAAGGCGGCGGTTTACCATACAAATACGCGGCTATGTACGTCTCTGTTGCATGTCATAACTATGGTGAAAGAACCACAACTATTCGAGAATGACACTTACATTATTTTATTTCGTTTTGACAATGATTCTAAATAGCATATACCTACGTGGTGGTTTGCACTGAAAGATGGTTAAAACAGAGACGAAGCCTTTTGACATACTACTTAGTAGACTTTAGTAACTTCTTTAGTTATAATAATTCAATTAATCTTATATATATATATATATATATATATATATATATATATATATATATATATATATATATATGAAATTGCTCTTTGTCAACTCATGTACAGCTTTCTCTCGGATAGCCGTTATTAATGTGACGTCACTACAACTGAGACAAGTCCTCCCTCTCTCTCGCCAGGCGAATTTTCTCCCCTCTGTCTCTCGCTGACTGCTTTCCATAATCTCATTTAATTTTACTGTTATTATTATTATTATTATTATTATTATTATTATTATTATTATTATTATTATTATTATTATTATAATTTTGATATCAATATAAAATGATAATAATAATATTGCTATGATTATTATTATTCCTTTACTCTTTTTACTATTATTACTATTATTATTATTATTATTATACTCCTTATATTATTATTATATTGTTTTTATTATTATGGTTATTGCATTGACTATGGTATTTATGTGACCTATAACACTTTTTACCATAATTTTACGTATGATAAAATGTGGTATGTATGTTTCTTATTATCTGAAATGCTGCCTTGAATAAATTTTAGGTTACTCATCCCCATTATTTCTGCAGTATTTTAAAAGTCAAAACTACCATACTTAACATTATTTCCTACTTCAACGTTACGAATAAAAATTGTCAGACATCATCATTAGTTTTGCATTCAGGCTGTGATAGTCTAAAAAATCATTATTACTAACACCGGGGAAAATAAGTAAGAAATTATCATTAGTACTTAATTATGAGAGAGAGAGAGAGAGAGAGAGAGAGAGAGAGAGAGAGAGAGAGAGAGAGAGAGAGAGAGAGAGAGAGAGAGAGAGCGTGAGCGTCAAGCTGTCTGGGAGGAAAAAACCAAAAACAACGTATTCAGCTAAACGTTAATAACTTTACGATTACGCGTAGTCTGTAAGCAAACACTGACGCCAATGATTTCTTAATCAGTTTGACCTGAGGTAGCATACAGTTAGGTATTTATGCATGAAATTTTTTCC
>NC_090742.1:31342528-31360628 GCF_036898095.1 Palaemon carinicauda
GTTCATAACATGATCATTTCATTACTAGAGAGCAAAAACTAATTTGAACAAATATACAGCCTACATCACAAAAAATAAACAAGCTGAAATGATGTTGAAATTGCTCATAATAGACAAATTGAAATATGTTGAAATTACTCATAATAGACAAATTGAAATATGTTAAAATTACTCATAATAGACAAATTGAAATATGTTTAAATTACTCATAATAGACAAATTGAAATATGTTGAAATTACTCATAATAGACAAATTGAAATATGTTGAAATTACTCATAATAGACAAATTGAAATACGTTGAAATTGCTCATAACAAACAAACTGATATGATGTTAAAATTACTCATAATAAAAAAATTGAGAGTATTAATGAAACGTCCTTGCCTAGCAATCTGTTGGACGGGAGTTCAGGTCCCATTAGGAGTGTCTGTAACCTCAATGCTTATGAAGGGCATTGTCCTGTACCTTGAATCTGCCATTCATGAGCGACCTTTAAACCCTGCCTCCTTCCCACCAACTTTTCTCAAGACGCATTCAGACAAAATGGAATGTTAAGGAAGACACCAATATTGTTTCATAGATCACACAGATTACTTCATCCTAAAAAGACGTGTTTATGAAGCATGAATGACTAAAATGGGATAATTTATAATTATGAAGGTCATGATCAGTGTCATAAGGTCATACTTACCTAAAAAGTTTTATATACTTCCATAAATATGAAGCGCATATAAGCCTTATGTTTAGCAGGAAACTTATAGCACAGAGAAAATGTTTTCCAAGCTCGACAAAATCTGGCACTCCATTTTCACTGTATAGTAAAGTTCTTTTATATTAAAATATTAAATACAGAAAATAAAAAATAAAAAGGCAAGTGCTAAATGACACATAGAATGATGTTTCTTCAAGTACATCTATGTATAATGACCTTCCTTTATAACAAGTTTGACTAAAGTCTATTTAATCACAAAGGAAGAGTTGTCATCTGACAAATATTGAGGGGCAATTGCAGAAAAACTTTAATTTAAGGTAATCACTTCGCACTCTCACATCTATTACACCATTGTCTTGATAAGAAAATCCTCTCTTCTATAATAAAGAGCAAGTCTCTCTCTCTCTCTCTCTCTCTACATATATATATATATATATATATATATATATATATATATATATATATATATATATATATATACGTATATAAATATCTTATTTCACGCTGACCGGCATTGCCAAACGTATGACTACTTGATCTCTCTCTGTCCCTCGGGTAGGGGGTAAATGGAGTAGTCATAACTTGGTGAGATGTGGAGCCCCGGGATGTACACTTGGAAAGCACACTCTCCCACAAAATGCCGACCCAGCATGTTGTAGTTAGGAAAGGGGAAGAGGTGGGAAGGGTTGAATAAGTGTATGTGTGTGTGCATATCTATCAAAATGTTTAGCCGTCATATTTGACGTGTTGCGTACAATAGTAATATATAGTAAGTGAGTAAGATAATAAAAAAGCTGAACTACTAAAGAAAAACCGACCGTCTCTACATCACTCCTACTATACATGATGCTCTCAGATTCACCTGCCAGAAGTAATCTACCTACAATATACTAATAACGACAAGAAAAAACAAAAGCGACTCGGGCAGCATTATATTCTCACCCGAAGATTCCAGACACAGAAAGGCATGGCTGTGAGGAGACTGGAAACTCCTCTTAGATGTTTTCCAGTCACCAAATAAGCGTAGAGAGAGAGAGAGAAAAAATGGCTAGAGCTTAACATTACTACCCTCATAAGGACGCGTCTTTATGGCTTAGTTATCCGCCCTTCGGTTTTGTGGTCTCACCCCTTAATGTCACCTCTACGGCAATGGGGGGAACGGGGTGGGGGTGTTGTTGGGGGGAGTAGTTCTCATCCCGACTATGGTAGCTATCAGCTTTTAGAGTCTATTTTCACCCCATTTCTGGAATGTCTTCGTTCAAAGGGAAAAAAAGAAAATAGAAAAAGTAGGATGAACTGAAAGGAAAATCGAGTGTCAGAGACAAGACCCAATGGTATAAAAGAGCAAAAGAAAAAAACTAGAAGTCTTCCTTAAAAAATAAAAGAAAGATACCATAGGGAAAAATATGAAATATATATATATATATATATATATATATATATATATATATATATATATATATCTATCTATCTATATATATAGATAGATAGATAGATAGATAGATAGAACAGTTGGAAGACCCAGGCCTACATGGCTGAGAACTATGAAGAGCGAAGTAGGAGATGATGAATGATGAAATATTGAATTAAAAGCTCAAGATAGAGACTACTGGCAAAATCTTACCGAGGCCCTTTGCTTCAATAGGCGTAGGAGATAATGATTTAAAAAAAAAATCAAACAATAAAACATAATAATAAAAATAATATATTTAAAGTAGGTGGAGAAAGGGTAAGGAAAGAATGGGAGAAAGAAAAGTGTATATGATAAGGAAGGGATTTTAAAGACAAGGATACTGAAAAAGGAAACTTAAAATACCTTACAATGTGCCAAATAATCTAAAGTTAACCACGAATAATGATAGTAAGAAGCCTTCAAGCGCATTGTCCAAGTGACGTGTATGTCCTACCGACTCCAAATTAGCTGACTGAGAAATTCTCTGATTGACAGAGATCAACAGTTGCCCGTGTAACACATCTCTACATTGTCTACCTTAGTACCCACACGATAGGATGTGTGATCTGTTGACAAGGTAAGCCTAACCGACCGACAAACAAAGTCTGATCTCTTTTGGGTGTTTCTGTCTCGTATTTATCATTATTTTTTATATCAACTCCTATCATTACGAGGCAAGACATAAAACACGCTTTCTCCACTCTCTACTGTCTGAGGCCCTTTCTACCTAAATCTGCATCTGCTCTTGGTTCCTTCTAAGATCCTTTTTCCATATGTTCCTAAGGCTTTATATAGCATGGGTATTCCAATAATAAGGCTTATCTATGCGCACCTCTCCCACTGCTAACCTTCAAGATCACTCAGTCTAGTTCTCTTCCTAATCCCCATCAATCAAGAGGCGGTATTGCTTTTCTTTCCTGAACAGTATTTTCATTTTGCTTTCCAGTGGTTTTATTTAAATAAGGACGTAAGATTTTTCCGTCCCATCAACCTCTGCAATAGGAAAAAACAAAAAAAAACACGGACGGAGTTATGGCTGTTTCACAGCGGAACGGTACTGATTACGTACTGAGCCCATGCAGCATTGTGCTGGTATCGTACACCCACGGAGGCACCGCGGAGGGATGTCGTCCTCTACATGCGGTCAGCGTAGAGTTCTCTCATGTAAAGTTTGACGGCATACAGCTGCGTATATACAACTGACTGTCGGCGAATAAATTGCAAAATTTCACTACAGATGACTCCTGGCTGCTGTGTACAGCTTCGAATGGCGCCAATATTGTATAGAGAGGCTTCCTGAATGTAACCACTCATCATTTGGACCTTTGACTTGGTGCCCTTCACATAAAATGTTATTTATATACAATTTTTTGTTCTGTAAATCTCAAAAAGAGTTTATTGCAATACTGCAATGATGCCACAATCGCTATGATTTGTGGCAAATGTAAAAATTACTATTAGTGGAAATGTGAAATATTTACAATTATAATAAATGTAAAATGTATAAAATCTATAAATTTTCTCCTTGCTGGGGTCCTGTGTCTTGTCAAGAACAAGTTCCATGTCTTCCTCGAACTCCTTCAAAAAGCAAGTTTATCTTTAAGATTAATTAAAACAACTGCGTATAACATCGGATGAATTCGGAGTGATTACGCAATGATCTCGTACATTTCGGGTGAATACGTACAATTTCGGAGTAATTAGCACGATTTCGGATTGAGTACGTACCATTATGTGCGAGCCGGTTTGCCGCCAAAAATTAAGCATGTTTATCTTTTCTGAAATCGACTTCGAACAGCCTCGGAAAGGCCCGTACCACCACGTACAGTTAGAATCAAAAGAACACCGATACTCCGGGGAAATCTTTCGTCAGATGTCTCTAGTGTTCCCATGACAAAACAGACAAGGTGTTGCTCTTCTTACTACTACGAAATGGGCGGAGCCTTCTCCAACCTTAGCGAACCAAAGACAGTAAAGGGCTGTCTTTGTTAGCAAAAGCCTACAAAAGTTACAAATCGAGTTGCCATATTTCAATTCTTTATTATCATTTAACGTCTCAAATATCCACTGTAAATACAAAACAGACTCACATTATATATATATATATATATATATATATATATATATATATATATATATATATATATATATATATATATATATATATATCGTGCCAGTTTCTCGGACCAGGGTTCGATTCCCCGGCCGACCAGAAGCTAATATCTCTTGGGTTGATTCCCCCTTGGTTCTCTGATCGCGAGGTATAGAGAGAATCCAGATATTAAGGGAATATAATATAAGGCTTATATAAATATGAAAAACACGTCTAAATGTGCAAAATTTATCATTATATATATATATATATATATATATATATATATATATATATATGCGTGTGTGTGCATGTGTGTGTGCGTGTGTGTATGTGTGTAGAAATCACAAAAGTTAACACGCGATGAGCATAAAATAATCAAGTATTATAGCCACGAAAGGAAAAATGAAAACACAAACTCAGTTCTCCTTTTGTGACTATAATAAATAAATAAATTATATATATATATATATATATATATATATATATATATATATGTGTGTGTGTGTGTGTGTGTATATATACGTATATATATATATATATATATATATATATATATATATATATATATATATATATATGTATATATATATACGTATATATATATATATATATATATATATATATATATATATATATATACGTATATATATATATATATATATATATATATATATATATAATTTAATAACTTGAAGAAAATACCAGACAACTTAAGAGCTAAGATATCAGTGGTCTTTATAAAAACCGAAGGAAAAATACCCTTTGGGTCTACACCTCCTTAAGCATCAACATCCATGAAGAGTGTCTTAATTCCATAGGAAAACAGGAATGAGGAAGACCTAGTTTCTCAATACTCTACTTACTGTCTGTTATGGTCAGTTATATCAAAACGTAATTATACGGAATCCCCTTTAATGTTTTATTCCCCCATGAATTAATTTATCATAGAAATTAGCAACATTGTAACAGGTAATAAAATAATACCCAGGAAACACATACACACACACACACGCACATATATATATATATATATATATATATATATATATATATATATATATATATGTATATATATATACAGTATACAAGTGTACTCTTCCCGTAAGCTAACTTTCGTTTTGACGTCCCGATTGCGTATCCATCTTTTAGGGGTCCTGACGAAGGGCAACAAACTCTTTCCTCAGAGTATTCGTTAGGCCAGTTCCTCCCCTCCTGCCGTTGTGCTTCTTGGCCGAATTTCTTTTGACAAACATCTTGAAGTCGTTTCATAACGACGGAACAATTGAACCATTGATCCCTTTGCAATTAAAATATCCTTTTTAAATTGACCGTAAGAGGTCTCGTGTCTCAAATTGCCTCTCCTGATGATAATGATTTAGATTGACCCGCCTATATACAAGGCGGACCACGGCCCCTTGTGTTGGCAGCCCGTAAGGGGTACGGAGCACTGGTTGTATCTTTTAAAAGCTGTTACTTGTGTTGGGTGACACGAACACTGATGACAGACAGATGATGATGAGCCTGACTCAAAATGACGACCGAAGTTGGAGCCCGAGGTTCAAATCCGGGGCGCAGTAAACCAAAAATCTCCGATCCCAAACCCGTTCCTTCGTCGGTCCTCGATAATTATTCTTCTTTTAAGCATGTGCTAATAGGAAGACGTCCAATTGGAGTGTCTCTCCTTATAAGTTCTTCCTTTTAGAGAAAAAAAAATACTTCAGATTGAAGAATTTTAGCTTTCTCTGGTCCTTCAATATTCTCTACTTCTGTGTAGTTTCCGCCTTATGCTGCACAATCTTTATTTTTGGATCTTCAACATTATGGACTTTACTTTCTCATTTCAAATCCGCACAATCGTAAAATGATCAACAAATAATAACTAGTTCTCCTTTTCGGATTCTTTATTTCTTCTCTCCGTTCTCCTTCCTGTCTCCCTCTTCTTCCTGTATTTTCTGTCCAAATCCTTTCAAATAAATCCATTATTAGTCTTGAAGATTCTTGTTTAGCTTTTCATAACTGCCTTCCTGATTCCACTTGTCGTTGATTCCTTTTAGACGTTGTATTTTGGTTTTCTTCCAAAGTCGCAGAATCGATAATTCTCCTAACTTTCGCCAAAGCATTTTCTGCATCACCCAAATTTTGTTTCCTTTTTCATGGCCTCAGAGGCAAGTCGGTGATAAAATCTTGAAAATTTGGGTTGATCAATAAAACTATTAAAACCATCTTTTTATCTTTTCTAACAATCCTGCTCAAGACGAATGACAATTTGAATCCGATTTGGAAATGCACCGGTATTCCACATTTCTCCTAACAGAGAGACCAAGAATCTTTTGGAGCTCTGATAGGAAAGCATTCAACTTTCCTATTGATGAAGAAAAACAAATTGGAGTCGAACAACGAGTTGGGAGAATTTTGAAGACTATTTCAGATTTGGTCCTTCAATATTCTCTACTTCTGTGCAGTTTCCGCCTTATTCTGCACAATCTTTATTTTGGATCTTCAACATTATGGGCTAAACTTACACATTTCAAATTCGCAAAATCGTAAACTGATCAACCAATAATAACTAGTTCTCCTTTTCGGATACTTTATTTCTTCTCTCCCGTTCTCCTTCTTGTCTCCCTCTTCCTGTGTTTTCTGTCCGAATCCTTTCAAAGAAATCAGTTATTAGTCTTCAAGATTCTTGTTTTGCATTTCATGACTGCCTTCCTGATTCTACTTGTTGTTGATCCCTTTCGTCTTAGAAGAAAGAAGTCTTCAAAACAAGAATCTTGACGACTTCTTCTTTCTCTCCAAGAGGATGAAGAAGTCTTCAAAACAAGAGTCTTGAAGACTTCTTTCACATACAAAGAAGGAAGAATTCTTCAAGATTCTTGTTTTGCTTTTCATGACTGTCTTTCTGATTCCACTTGTCGTTGATCTCTTTCTTCTTAGAAGAAAGAAGTCTTCAAATAAAAATCTTGAAGACTTCTTCTTTCTCTCCATGAGGAAGAAGAAGTCTTCAAAACAAGTATCTTGAAGACTTCTTCTTACTCATGGAGAGAAAGAAGAAGTCTTCAAGATTCTTGTTTTGTTTTCATGACTGCCTTCCTGATTCCACTTGTCGTTGATCCCTTTCTTCTTAGAAGAAAGAAGTCTTCAAAAGAAGTATCTTGAAGACTTCTTCTTCCTCATAGAGAGAAAGAAGAAGTCTTCAAGATTCTTGTTTTGCTTTTCATGACTGCCTTCCTGATTCCACCCTTCATGTTTTTTTTTTTTAAAATAAGCTAGATACAGGAACTCTCTATTGTTGGCTGGGCGGGGCTGGCCCCCTTCCTGCTAGCCCGGAGGGTCTCCCCCTTCCCGCTGGCAGGGCGAGGCTCCCCCCTTCCCGCTGGCAGGGCAGGGCGGGGCTCCCCCCTTCCCGCTGGCAGGGCGGGGCTCCCCCCTTCCCGCTGGCAGAGCGGGGCTCCCCCCTTCCCGCTGGCAGGGCGGGGCACTCCCCTTCCCGCTGGAAGGGCATGGCTCCTGCCTTCCCGCTGGCAGGGCGGGGCTGCCCCCTTCCTGCTGGAAGGGGGCTGCCCCCTTCCCGC
Organism: Palaemon carinicauda; assembly: GCF_036898095.1. Taxonomy (NCBI): domain Eukaryota; kingdom Metazoa; phylum Arthropoda; class Malacostraca; order Decapoda; family Palaemonidae; genus Palaemon; species Palaemon carinicauda. Next base: position 31,350,361 of record NC_090742.1, read on the forward strand.
TGACAGGGCAGGGCTCATCCCTTCCCGCTGGCAGGGCGGGGCTCCCCCCTGCCCTCTTGCAGGGCGGGGCTCCCCCCTTCCCGCTGGCAGGGTGGGGCTCCCCCCTTCCTGGTGGCAGGGCGGGGCTCCCCCCTTCCCGCTGGCAGGGCGGGGCACTCCCCTTCCCGCTGGCAGGGCATGGCTCCCGCCTTCCCGCTGGCAGGGCGGGGCTCTCCACTTCCCGCTGGCAGGGCGGGGCTGCCCCCTTCCTGCTGGGAGGGGGCTGCCCCTTTCCGCTGGCAGGGCGGGGTTCCCCCCTGCCCGCTGGCAGGGCGGGGTTCCCCCCTGCCCGCTGGCAGGGAGGGGCACCCCCCTTCCAGCTGGCAGGGCGGGGCTCTCCCCTTCCCGCTGGCAGGGTGGGGCTCCCCCCTACCCGCTGTCAGGGCGGGGCTAGCCCCCATCCCGCTGGCAGGGTGGTGGCTACCCCTTCCCGCTGGCAGGGTGGGGGCTAGCCTCCTTCCCTGCTGGCATGGCGGGGCTACCCCCTTCCCTGCTGGCATGGCGGGGCTACCCCCTTCCCGGTGGCAGGGCGGGGCTCCCCCCTTCCTGCTGGCAGGGCGGTGCTCCCCCCTTCCCGCTGGCAGGGCGGGGCTTCCCCGTTCCCAATGGCAGGGCGGGTCTCCCCTCCTTCCTGCTGGCAGGGCGGACCTTCCGCCTTCCGGCTGGCAGGGCGTGCCTCCCCCCTTCCCGTTGGCAAAATTTATCATATATATATATATATATATATATATATATATATATATATATATATATATATATATATATATATATATATCAAATAAACCATATATTTTTGATACATTAATGTCCGGCAAACTTGTAGAGACAGTGACTACCACTGTCTCTACAAGTTTGCCGGACCAGGGTTCGATTCCAGGCCAGTCATAAGCTCTTGTCTTTATGTGATTTGGCCTGGGGCTCTGATCCCAAGGTCGTTAAGAGAATACAGACATTAATGTATCAAAAATATATGGCTTATTTGAATATGAAAAACACGTCTAAATGTGCAAAAATTTATCATATATATATATATATATATATATATATATATATATATATATATATATATATAGCGTTGAGTTTATATCCCCCACTTACATAAAACTCAATTTCAAAATAAATATTATCTTGAGAAACATTTTAAGTTCAATTCTCTAGAGCCATGATGTTCGTGAAGTGAATCTTTATCTCACTAAGAGTTGGAATTGTTGAAAGACAGACAGGCAAGAATGGAAGAAATAGTAGGTAATAATGTTGTTTCTGGAAGGGTTGCAAGATTTGGTAGGTTTGAATAAATGGATAAATTTCATGAATTTAGAAGGTAAGAAGAACTAACTACGTTTAATAAATTCAAAGAAATATCTTGCAATTCCAAATTATAAAAGGGCTCAGTGCGCGGGCCAACATTCACCTCGTCAGAACACTCAAAAATTTACGTTGTGGTCCAATTAATTATTATTATTATTATTATTATTATTATTATTATTATTATTATTATCATTATTATTATTATTATTATTATTATTATTATTATCATTATTATTACCTCTGCCAAGGAGGACATGTTTTCACCTCTGTCTATTTGTTTGCCATCAACCTAACTCAAAAAGTTACGGGAGAATTTTGACCAACGTACTACAAATATATTAAAAACCATCTATTCTGACCGAATCTCTCTCTCTCTCTCTCTCTCTCTCTCTCTCTCTCTCTCTCTCTCTCTCTCTCTCTCTCTCTCTCACTCAATGTCATTTAGGCCGGCATAACTCATGTATGGTGTTTTTATTTTAATATTATTTTACATCGAACCATATCTGAGAGTACTTTTTCTTTCATCAGTGACTTGAACACGACCAATGTCGAAATAATCTAATGTCGCTGTTAACGGAAGGAATTGTTTAGCTGCGATACTCCAATAATTTCTACATGATTTTGCGGATTCATGATATATATATATATATATATATATATATATATATATATATATATATATATATACATATATATATATATATATATATATATATATATATATATACATGTGTGTATGTGTGTATTCAGTATTTGCAGTGGATATTCGAAACGTCAAATGATAAAACAGAATGAAATATTGCAACTTGATTTGTAAAGTTTTAATGCTTTCACTAGCAAAAACACCCCTTTGCTGTCTTTGATTCGTTAAGGTTGGAGAGGGTTCCGCCCATTTCGTAGAAGTAGTAGAAAGAGCAAAACTTTGTCTGTTTTGTCATGGGAACACTAGAGACATCTGACGAAAGATTTCCCCCGGATGTCTGTGTTCTTTTGATTCTAACTGTACAACATCAGACTGAATACGTAGCATCTCAGACTTCAGTTCGGATGGTAGCGGACGGCCAAAATTTCCCGTCCGAGCCTGTACAAGGCTGTACGAAATCCGGTGTGAAATCCCGATAAGTCCATACTTTTTACAGTTAGTATTTTAATCAATACTTAATTCAAATTAATAACTTACTGATAATCATAGCTAATAACAAATATGTAGGTAACATTAACATTATTATTATTACAAGCTAAGCTACAACCCTAGTTGGAAAATCAGGATGCTATAAGACCAAGGGCTCCACCAGGGAAAATTAGCCCAATGAGGAAAGGAAACCAAGAAATAAATGAAATACAAGAAAATTAATAAATAATGGAAATCAAATATTTTAAGAACAATAACATTAAAATAGATCTTTCATATATAAAATATAAATTCTTCCAAAAAAAACAGGAAGAAAAATAAGATGGAATAGTGTGCCGGTATACCCTCTAGCAAAAGATCTCTGATTCAAGACCATAAAGGCCATGGTACATACTACAGAGGCTATGGCACTACCTAAGGCTAGAGAACAATGGTTTGCTTATGGAGTCTTTTCTACCCTTACTAAGAGGGAAGTAACCACTGAACCATTACAATGCAGTAACCCCTGAACAATTACAATGCAGTACTTAACCCCTTGTGCGAAGAAGAATTGTTTAGTAATTTCAGTAATATCAGGTGTAAGATGACAGAGGAGAATGTGGAAAGAATAGGCCAGACTATTCGGTATGTGTGTAGGCAAAGACAAAATGAGCCATAACTATAGCGAGGGAACCAATATATTACTGTCTGGCCAGTCAAAGAGCCCAATAACTCCCGCGGTAATATCTCAACGGGTGGCTGGTGCCCTGGCCAACCTACTACCTTTTACGAAAATTAAGAAACTTTGAGAGAGAGAGAGAGAGAGAGAGAGAGAGAGAGAGAGAGAGAGAGAGAGAGAGAGAGAGAGAGAGAGAGAGAGAGAGGATTAACTCGTTGAGGCTCTCCCGCAATATTATTATTATTATTATTATTATTATTATTATTATTATTATTATTATTATTATTATAATATAAACAAAGTTACAGCCTAAGGTAAAGGAGTAAAATGCTAGAAGGCTAAGGTGTCCGACAGGGAAATCCGCCCAGTGTGGAGAACTAATAAAACAATTGAAAAAGTAGAATTCATTAATATATATAGTAATTTAAACAGATACATATCATAAAAACTAAGAAAAGAGACTTATATCAACCTGGGTAACAAAAACGCATTCGCAACCAGTTTGGAATGTTGAAGTTCCACTAATTCAACTATTTGATTTGGAAAATCCTTCCACAGTATGGTCACGGCTGGAATCAAACTTCTTGAATACTGAGTACTATAGAGCCTCATGAAAGAAAAGTAGACTTTTACAATTAACTACCCAACTTGCATTACCTAGGGAATGGTATAGTCTACGACGATCTGAATGTAAGAGATGGTCAGAATTTTACGGCATGCACAAAGGGCTAACTGAATAATGGTACCAGTAATTAAAATCAAGATCAGGGATAAGGAATTCCATGGGGCGTAATTTTTTGTGTAGTAAGTTAAGATGGGAGTCTGCTCATGAAGACCAGACATGAGAATCATATCCAAAACATGACAGAATAAATTAATTAAAACATTTTCTCAGCATAAGAAGGTCTCCAAAATTCATGAAAGACATTCTGAATATATCAGTTTTTTCGTGCAATTGAAGAAAAGACAAACCGGATAAGTTTCTAAGAAGGAAATTTGAAAATACCTCGAATCTAAAGAGTAGCATGCAGTTAAAGAAACATTATCAATGAAAAGAGTTATGTAGGATTAACTTTCCATCCATAATTCTGTAATTTGCACCAATTTGAGCTGGATCTCATTCAGGATATAAAGAGAGTTGCATCATCTGAATAAGAAGGCATTTATCATGCGTTTATAATCTGGAAAGTAAAAGACAAGAAAACTTGCCGTAAGAACAACAAATATTACAGTTCTGTAGTGTCCATCAACAATAACTCTTTGCAATGTATTGAGTAAAAGTTCAATAATAATGCTAAGAACAACAAGGGCTTGAGGATTAACTCGGCCAAAAACAGCTGTGCGAGTGGGCTGTTAGATTATAACAGAGACGGGAGAGGAATGCAACTGAACTTTATGAAACTGACATCGAACTTTAACTTAGCTCGCTTCACACGAGCGGTTTGAAACCGTGCGGCAGGTTCCCGCATGTAAAAGAACATGTCTTCACACGAACGGTTGTTTCCAGTGCGGTTTGTCTGCATCAGGGAGCAGAATGGTAGCCTGTCGGTGTTTGTTCAAGATTGAGGCCGTGAAGATGTACCAACCGTGTGTCACACGATCGTACATTGTAACGACACTTCATTTTGTGTGTATATTATGCTTGTATCTTCGCTCTCCCCTCGCACTGACAAGGACCTGAAATAACATGTCTGTTTTTCTCACCGTTAACTGTTAACCAGTGCAGTGTCGGTTGAACAGGAAATTTCCTGTTATGTCTTTTATGCCTTTTTGCATGGAGTTTATGTATATAAAAGCGAGTGTTCTGTAATAAAGTTACTCAGTTGCTTTCATCCTGCCTTTGAGTTGACTTGCCCGCCTTCCACCCCCCCTCGCCCCTCCCTCATTGGTACTATGGTGGACTCTACGTAAGTTGGCGCTGCCCCATTGAAAATTTCGTCGTTCGTCAGCGAAGAGGCGTTTGGTTGGTTTCAGCGCGCAAAAGTCCAGTTTCGCATCAAGGGCGTCACTCGCTCAACCACCAAAGCAGATTATGTTCTCACAGCGATACCTGAGGACACCTTCCCGGAAATATCCGACTGGCTTTGTGAACAAGGAGACATGCCAATAACGTATGACGCCCTCAAAACATACCTTCTGCAGCAGTACTCGCCGTCACCAGCCACCCGTATACCAAAGCTTTTTCAGCTCTCTTAACAACCGTTGGGGGACCAAAGGGCTTTGCTCACCCTCAGGGAAATGACCGGTATTGCTTGCCTGCAACCTGCTGCAGACGGCTCTCCTCGTGAGGTGAACCTACTTCATGCCCTTTGGATACGCCGTTTACTCGAACCTGTACGCGCTGCCATACCCGATGTTGATAGTTTACCCATAAAGGACTTGATGACCAAAGCCGACGCCCTTATGGACAGCCACTTCACGACCTTCAAGACCTCCATCAACGCTTCCACTCCTGACGAAGAGAACACCTATTCAACCTCAACTGAAGCTGACGTGAATGCTGTAGGACACACACGCCTATGAATGCTGTCGGACACACACGCCTATGAATGCCGTAGGACACACACACCTATGAATGCCGTAGAACACGCCTATGAATGCCGTAGGCTACACACACCTACCCTGTGACGAGCCGGAGCGGCAACAAAGCCACCCATCATCCACTACTCGCTCGCGCCCCAACCAACGACTTCTACAGCCACTCACCGCAGCTAATCAGCGGCAGTTTTTGCTACTACCACTCCAGATTCAGGGCGCCATATTTAACATGTACAGTATGTTATTTTTAGGGGGGAAGCCATGTACCAACCGTGTGTCAAACGATCGTACATAGTAACGACATTTCACTTTGTGTATATATTAGGCTTGTATCTTTGCTCTCCCCCTCGCACTGACAAGGACCTGAAATAACATGTCTGTTTTTCTCACCGTCAACTGTTAACCGATGCAGTGTTGGTTGAACAGGAAATTTCCTTTTATGTATTTTATGCCTTTTTTGCATGGAGTTTATGTATATAAAGGCGAGTGTTCTGTAATAAACTTACTCAATTGCTTTCATCCTGCCTTTGAGTCACAACCTTCTCTCAGCTCGTCACAAAGAAAACGGTCTTTGTGCATATAATAAACAGGGTGCAAAAAAAGAAGCAACTATGTAAATGGTGGACCACCCAATAATAATAATAATAATAATAATAATAATAATAATAATAATAATAATAATAATCAATATCATCCTCATTTTTTTTAACACGTCGGCATCATTGCAAAACACTGATCGACCCTCACATACACTCTCTCTCTCTCTCTCCTCTCTCTCTCTTCTCTCTCTCTCTCTCCTCTCTCTCTCTCTCTCTCTCTCTCTCTCTCAACATGATGTTGTCTTATGTAGCATGCTACAGAATGTTGAATGCTAAAGAAACTTTTCCACTGATTCAACCAAAATTGAGCCAATTGACAACACGATGTCTCAAGTAATATGGGTCTTGGAGTTATATGTATATATGAATATATATATGTGTGTGTGTGTGCGTGGCGTGTGTTTGTAATTTAATCTTTCTAAATCTACAAGTAGTCTTGTTGGTATTCTCGCAACAAAACAAACAAACTGGCAAACAAACCGAGCAATAAAGTCCCCAGTATAAACAATGTCTTTGAAATTTACAGGACAAATCGATAAAAATAATTTTGAAAACATTATGATCAGTTTGACTATAATTATGCAAGACGGGGAATTTTTTTCTTTTAAATCTAATTTGATTAGTGGACAAAAGACGACTGAAACACTTTCTAACTAGTTGAAAAGTACTCAATAAGTAAAATTATTAAGTTTATATAAACCATTTAGTTATGCAAAACAAATATTTTGATATGATGTCAAGTGAACAACAAGCATATCATAGTCGAATAATTACGCGCAAAAATCGGTTAATTAAATGGAGTTAAGGGCATTCAGACCGCTTCTGACCAAAAATAAGACAATTTAGGGTATGGAGTTCTTCGCCTGGTCAGTCATTTTAAAATCTAACGATTGACCGAGACGATGGCTACTTGCTCCGTGTATGGATGCAATTTTTTTTATTTGCTACCACGACGAGAAGTCACTAAAACATGGTAAGGATGCTACCAAAACATTAATTTCTTACATGCATCACTGTGTGAAATTTTATTGCCCTATTTGACGGTGCCACATTTTATTTTTTCATAAAACATCTCTTCTGATAGAAGTCAAAAGAAAAAATACAGACTGATAATAAAATAGCCAGTTTCATAATACAGATGTGAAAAGTTGCACGTACTTTTTTCAGTTTGCATTTGGACTTTCATTAAACAGAACGAAATTGAAGGAACTATCTATAATCCTTTTTTATGTGAATGATTTGGTTTGCTGATGATAGTTAAGCCTCATAAAAATATGGAAGAAATTAAAAAAAGAAAGGTCGCGAGAGAGAGAGAGAGAGAGAGAGAGAGAGAGAGGAGAGAGAGAGAGAGAGAGAGAGGAGAGAGAGAGAGAGAGAGAGAGAGAGCAATTACCACAATGAACCATTAATTTCTTTTGTTTTCTAAGTTTTCCCTGTTATAATCCTGAGCTTACCCTCTCATGTCGTGACTACTATGATTTTCAATGCTGGGAATAATTCAAAAAAAATTAATTTTTCGAACATATTGACCAATTCATTTTTGTCAACAAGGCAAAAGCAGCGTCGGACTGGCCCGGGGGTAGGGGGAGATTTCCTCCCTGCCCCTTCTGAAAGTATCTACCGGTCCCCCCTTCAAGTCAAGGGAAAAAACGAAAAAAATTGTTTGTACGAAGAAATGATCCTTATTGTCCTGGGCTGGATTAGTTACGGCTGATGAGAATCATGCCATAAATTTTCCTGGTCCCATAAAAGTATATAGGCTAGAGTCGCTAGACCTATTCGCCTATATGTAGTAAGCCTAATTATTTTAGGTTATAGCAATGGACCTAATAGCAACAAAGAGCTAACAAACAACACGATAGAGTTGATAATAGACAAGCAAAATCCCTTTCATGAAAATTATATCAAGCATCAAGCAAAAGTGTCGGATAGATGTAGGCTTATAAAATAAAATATATCTATACAAAAAGAACTACTACAAAGATCGGAATTGTAAGCTTTATAAATACGTCTTATAAATAGATTAGTCAAAATATCTGTATTCAAAGTCATTTGAAATATTGAATTGAGTCTCTCTCTCCTCTCTCTCTCTCTCTCTCTCTCTCTCCTCTCTCTCTCTCTCTCTCTCTCTTCTATTGATAAAGTGAATAAACAATATTTACCAGGATTTACCATCCTCTGTGTACTGTACAAGTGTTGAGGAAGGACAGCAGTATCTTTAATTTGAGCAAATTTTCAGGATAATAATGTAACTATATACAGTATATCTAAGGGCTTTCCCCAAAATCACTAGGGGCAAAATGAATGGAGCATTTTCATGCATTTTCCACGTTGAAATAATCTTTCCTTTTGCATATATCAACACAAGTTTGGCCTTTGTAAATCTGTAAAATTAATTGTTTTTTCTTTGCAATGTCGATAATGATTGCGGCAACAAAACACAGTACATACCAACATCTGTGTTGTCTCTTATCAACTGATTGTAATGTTAAAAGATCAGCGAATTCCTTCCAAACCGTGAGTCACTGAACTCAGCTGGATTCCGACTGACGACGTTATTGTGCAAGAAAACACAACACTCCGTTCTTCCACGAACTCACCTTTGGGCGACACTGGTTTAAAACGTTAATTATGTAGTATCCGGCACGTAATAGAGGCAACATGTTACTCCTTGAAGCATACTACACACGCGCATGCTATATGATGCCGTGTGTTGATCTGGTTGAAACACTTGGCCTATGTAATAATGTATTATGTAACATGTTGCCAAAATGTTGCCTCAGTAGAATCCCCGCCTCTACGTAACATATAAGGAAATACAATCACTTGTATAATCATGATATTATGTTTAGTCTACCTTTAGTACAATGTATTATAATAATAATAATAATAACAATAATAATAATAATAATAATACAATTCATATTAATCAATGAAAAATAGCAGCAGAAGAGGGACGCCTACCCTCTGCAACAGTTGAACCCACTGCTACCGCACGGGAAATTTCAAAAGTATCACTAGCAGGTGAAACTCGGGACGGACATTGTTTATGAGATCGGCATTGTCCCTCACTGATGTCGCTCACTATCAAGCACTTCACTGTTACGTTGTTACATTTAACAGCATATTTAAGAAGGCTACATGATAGCCGTGTATTTTCAATTGTAGATTTTACCAAGAAATTTGTCAGGAACTGAAAAACTTTCCCATCAATCCCTGAAATTTTCATTTGGATAGGTGAATTATCACCCCATGCCGAAACAAACGTTTGCTGTGACTTTGACAAGGCAGATATTAACATGAAATTTGGTATGGACAAATTAAATATCCATCCCATAAATCCCTGAAAAGTTCATTTAGATATGTGAAGTGCTCTACGAGTAATTTACGGTACCGCCGAAAATCGGCCTCCCACGGATATCGAAAAATGGCTACTGTGAATTTTCAATGACAAGTATCAATACGTAAATGGGTAAGAATGTAGTTCACATAACACCCATGAAACCGAGTGAAAATCATTTGGATATCTGTAAAATCTAGGTGTAGTTTGAGGCTCCACGCTGATTTTTTAGCTAAAAGTCGTCACGAACAAAAGTCATAGCAAGGGCATACCAAAGCAGGTATGAACATAAAAACGGCAGATATAAAGCTTGTGTATATGTACATATATATATATATATATATATATATATATATATATATATATATATAATATATATATATAATCCCTTAAAATTTCATTTAAATTTTACTAATTGGTATAGGGAGTTATTGACCCCGCCGCCGAAAATACTACCTGCTAACACCCATAAACCCCAGTCTATGGCGATCGAAATATGGCTACTGTTACTCTTCTATGACAAGTATCAACACGAAAATTGGTACAAATCTCGTTCACGTAACAACGATCAAAACCCTGAAAAAATTATTTGCATATTTGTAAAACTCAGTCTGCTCCTCAACGATTTTTTAGCTAGAAATCGTTACTTACGAA
>NC_090742.1:31361128-31363628 GCF_036898095.1 Palaemon carinicauda
CGTCATATGATTAATATTAACAGGTAAGTGGATAACAGGTCATGCACAAATACCAAATGATTCAGACAGGAAGCCTAAATTAAATTATATACTTGAATGAAAAGTTTGGAAAAAAAATGAGATATATAAGTATTTTGTTTATATTAATGTATTTCTAAATTTTCACAATAAGAATAAGAGATGACAGATTTTTTCTTGACTACAAACTGTCTCATTGACTAGCTTCATCAACCATATTTAACAATTTACCTATTCTACTGATCTCCTTATATATATATATATATTATATATATATATATATATATTTTATATATATATATATATATATGAGAGAGAGAGAGAGAGAGAGAGAGAGAGAGAGAGAGAGAGAGAGAGAGAGAGAGAGAGAGAGAAGAAGTGTATAGGGTAGCTGATTGTGTGTCTTCATTCATAAAGTGGCTATACAACTGGAGTGTCTAGTAACTACGTCATACTACAGTAGAGTATCAATGAGTGGGAGGGCCTTCAGTAATGACGTCTACATAGTCTCTCTCTGGGTGCGTCTAAATTTAGCTAAGTTACCCTTACAATTTCTTAGATTTACTCTGGTAAGTGCCTTTATTATTCACATTAGACATTATTGCATATTTCTGCCAATTAGGCTGTGGCTTCAAATACCTATTTCCAACATGTGACCCATATCCGAAGTTTTGGTAGGATTTTATCAGCGAAAATCAATTGGTCACAGCCAATAAATGCATAGTAGACAGTATTTAACAAGAGCTCTGACAACGACAAAAAATTCTAAACCGTTATACTCAAAATTGTAATATAACAATCAACTAATACTTGAAATGTTTACACCATGGTCCACCTAAGGAGACTTCTGAAGATCTAAACAAACACTAAATAAGAATTCATCAAAATCAATCCATTACTAATATTGATTCTAAATAGGACAGACCAATACAAACAAACACACGTGTGAATTGATAAGCTCGATATTACTTCATAGGTAAAATTAATCATATACGACACTAATTCCATATCGTTTTAAATTCAAATTAATCTAAAGTTTCTTCAAGGATATCACGAATTCATTTTACGTCACAATAATAATCTCTTCATCTATATAGTGATGATTCATGTAAGCAACCTGTCACGAAGAATTAGTAACTTAAGTTTAACTAATAAGCATGAGAAGGCTTATATACATGCAACTGAACACTAATTAATGTGGCAATCCATAACATACGAAGAACCGTTCTTAAATTACGAAAATATGGAGTGACTCTTCACATAGATATTAATATTAATTATAATTCGAAAACACGTGAGAAATGCTTGCTTGTTTGCTTCCAAGCCTCGTGGGTTTACTCGCACCATTAAATTTAAATCCCTGTTTACATGAGGACTAAATCGTTTACTCACTACGATGACGTTCAGACCTCACTATGACTCGCTGCCTTTTGCATCGGTTTATTGTCACGTTTCATCAAAGGTCAACTCATTCACGAAATGAGAATATTGCTTGTACTAATCACTAAATGGAATAAAACGCATTTCATTCGTTCTACAATAGGGAAAATGACATCAGCCTGGGGTTAGGGGTAACCCCACCTTTCATACGTTTATGACAAGAAAAGTTGTGGTAGAATTATACTTGTACCTGTGTAAAATAATATAAAATTGATAAACGTTTCCAATAATATCTGTCTGGTACTGTAAATAAAAAAAAATTGGGCAATAATATCAAGACGGGTGCAAATAGCAATCGAATACAATAAGGTCTTCAACCCGATGCAAAAGGAGATTACTTCACAGGGGCAGCATCTAGGCTCTAGGAACATTGTTATACACATGTTTAAATCGAAGGTTCAAAGGTTGCTCATGAATGGCAAAGACAAAGGACAATGACAATGGTCTAGCAGGACAATGCCTTAAAGACTGGCTTTATATACATATGATCAACGTCCAAGCCAATCTCCGCCCAAGTTAGGACCAGGCAATGGCATATGACTCACCAGGTAGATCTATAGGCTTCACAAGGTTGCAGAAACAACAAGAAACTATCGAGTTTGCGCAGACTCGAACCCCAGTCAAGAAGATAGCCAAGCAAGGTAGTATCCAATATGTTACAACAACTCTGAGACATACTTGGGCCAAGACACGAGACCAAAGATACTGCAAGCTTCCTGGGATATGATACCACCATCTTTAATGATTCACAGATATATGTGGTTTCTTTGATCATTGCTTCTATTTTCTTTATCATCATTCATGGCAGTACTTAAGAGATTATTCCAATAGGTTTAAAATAGTTATACAGCCACTCCACATAAACCCGATGAAACTTCAATCACTTTCTGGAAGATATTTCACTATTCAAATGCTATCCCTGTTTTGCAACAAACAGAAAGACTGACAATACCTTCAAGGCGAAGAAAAAAATCATTCCCATGATTTTAGACCACAAAGGAAAAAAATTTCTAGTTTTACACCAAAGTGAAATAATGGTACC
>NC_090742.1:31368628-31373628 GCF_036898095.1 Palaemon carinicauda
TTTACAATGAACAGCAAAGCGCACTCCCAGTTTTCTTTCACTTACAGCAGCATAAATTTCGCTGATTAAGATATTTTGCGATTCATCTCATCTCCAAATACGTAAAATATAGACAGTATTCACTTAAACGTTGGGGGAAGTAGTATTTGATTAAACTGAAAATCTTCATGTTCTTTTCAGATAGTTTCTTACCATTTTAAGATAAACTTATATGTGATATTTTTTTTTCAAAATATGTCGTTTTATTTACATTTCCATTTTGCTTGATCATTCAATTTTTTTGCGAATGAAAGGTAAATTACGTATGCAGTTGACAGAAAAAAAATCGTTGGAATTCCAATAACGTTTTAATATTTTCAAAGAGAAATCTTTACAGATAATCCACAAAACAGTCTTTTGCTATAAAACAAAAATTAGTCATTTCTTTTTTAAATTTTGATTACTCATGTACAGAAAAGTTATAAAAATATCAGAAAATCGGCTAAATACTTTCGGCAGTTAAACTAATTTTCAGAAACAATCATGATTATGAATATAATAAAGGCAAATCTAAATAACTGATTAAAGATAGATATTAATAAACATTTGAGGCAAGTCTAAATAACCAGTAAATGCAAGTCCCATTAGGAGCAAGTCTTAATAACCATTAGAGGCAAGTCTTAATAACCATTCTCTTCGATAATAGATGAGAACTCATCTTCAGCATATTTCCCCCCATTGGGTAAAGCTCAGATTACGGCCGCACCAAATGATCTTCAGATTTTCACCTTTGACCTTATGTTGTTTCTTCAAGATTCTAGTGGTCGTTTTCAAAGAGATTTCGTTAACACAATTGAATAGATAGGTGTGTGTGTGTGTATGTATGTATGTATGTGTATATATATATATATATATATATATATATATATATATATATCTTACATAAATATACATACATATATATATATATATATTCATATATATATATACATATATATATGTATATATATATATATATATATATACATATGTGTGTACATATATATATACACACATATATACATATATACATAAATATATATATACACACACACACACACACACATATATATATATATATATATATATATATATATATATATATATATATATATATATATATATATCCATCCATATACCAAAGGCACATCCCTCAATTTTGGGGGGTAGCCGACATCAACAAGAAACAAAACAAAAAAGGGGACCTCTACTCTCTGTTCCTCCAGCCTAACCAGGGACTCAGCCGAGTTCAGCTGGTACTGCTAGGGTGCCACAGCCCAACCTCCCACATTTCCACCACAGATGAAGCTTCATACTGCTAAGTCCCCTACTGCTGCTACCTCCGCGGTCATCTAAGGCACCGGAGGAAGCAGCAGGGCCTACCGGAACTGCGTCACAATCGCTCGCCATTCATTCCTATTTCTAGCATGCTCTCTTGCCTCTCTCACATCTATCCTCCTATCACCCAGAGCTTTCTTCACACCATCCATCCACCCAAACCTTGGCCTTCCTCTTGTACTTCTCCCATCAACTCTTGCATTCATCACCTTCTTTAGCAGACAGCCATTTTCCATTCTCTCAACATGGCCAAACCACCTCAACACATTCATATCCACTCTAGCCGCTAACTCATTTCTTACACCCGTTCTCACCCTCACCACTTCGTTCCTAACCCTATCTACTCGAGATACACCAGCCATACTCCTCAGACACTTCATCTCAAACACATTCAATTTCTGTCTCTCCATCACTTTCATATATATATATATATATATATATATATATATATATATATATATATATAAACATATATATATAAATATATATATATATATATATATATATATATATATATATATATATATATATATATATATATTCTATTCAAATAGATGCGGATTCAATTGAAGATAGTAATTATACTTTTTTAGATTCTTTATTTCATAAACAACAAAAATCCGGAAAAAAGTGTGTCAAATATATCCCATCTTAAAAGATTTTAAGTGGATCTTTGTACATCCTTTAATAGCTTCTTGATTCCTTAACGTCTCTATTTATCAATAAATACAATCAACAAAAAATCCATGTCCCTTACATTCTTCTACAATAGAAAGTAACTTTTCTGACGACACAAGATGATTTCATAAAAAGAAACTTTAAATGTTCTCAACAAATTACCCTTTAATACACATATTCTCAACGGATTGCAGTAGGATGCCGAAACTTAAGTATTCTCTCCATGTGTGTGTAAATTCATATTTATAAAAGATTAATGCTGAAAAGGTCAACACCAAATAAGCACAACACACACATTATATATATATATATATATATATATATATATATATATATAAATTATATATATACATATATATGTATATATATGTATATATATATATATATATATATATATATATATATATATATATATATATATATATATATATATATATATATATAAAGCCCAACACATATGCCAAATACTAACGGAGACTTTTGCTCATATAGTGACTGATCGCCTCCACCCGTATGTACAAGCACAATGAGCAATTAGCTATTGTATATTCTCCGTACCATTAATTAGAGCGCGTCACTGGTGTACTAATGGCACCAATTCATCAAAAGTTGATTTGTCGCAGCAGAAATGCTTCAAGAGAATTCCGCTCCAGTTCTCTTTTTTTCGGACAAATATTAATATTATATTTCTTTATGTTCATACATCATAATTCTACTGTCAGTAAGGTTGGGTGAAATATGAACAAACAAGATTATTTTTTTGTGGTATAAACGGAAAAACAAACAAACAGACACAAAAAAAAAATTCAAACTTCCAATATTCAATAAAATCTATATTGTAATTTTGGAAATTTTAAAAACAATATTCATACATAATGTTCTTTATAATTCCGCGTGTGCGTTTTTTTTTTTTTTTCCAATGTTACTAAAATCTAATTTTCATGGGCATTGGTCCACCATAATCTAATAGGAATTTCTTCTTAACTTATAAACAAATATCAATTATGCATGATATCTACGCCATTAGCAAACACAGCAAGTAATATTTTATGATTAGTGATAAATTGTTTTTCCACTAACCGTGGCCTGGTTAATTTGAAAAATCTCTGAAAAATCTCTTGCTCTAATGTAATTAAATGAGAACAACAAGTTGTTTTCGCCCAATTTTGGGTTGGCAATTTTACACATGTATTCAAATAGCCCCATAGCAAAAATATAAGCCTTCATGAAATGAAACTGTGGGGGGAAATGTAGTTGAAGAAAATAAAAACCCTTTTAGTCAATGGCTTCCGCAATATATATATATATATATATATATATATATATATATATATATATATATATATATATATATATATCTTCATCATCATCTCCTCCCAGGCCTATTGACGTAAAGGGCCTCGGTAAGACTTCGACAGTCTTGAACTTTTAAGTAAATACTTCTTTCTCCATTCACTACCTCATACTTCAAGTTTCACACACACAAACACAGATTATATACAGTATATATATATATATATATATATATATATATATATATATATATATATATATATATATATATATATATATATACTGCATACATATATATGTATGTGTGAAATAGTTATTTTGCAGAAGTGGTCATTCTGCTTAATGCCCGGTCATTATACAAAAAGATCTAATGCGGTTTCATATGGCAAAATTACTTAAATGTCTGGTCAGTTTGCAAAAGGACCAATGTTTTGGACTAATTATAAAATCACCAGCATTATTGTCAGTTATTTTTCAAAATTTCCAAACAGCAAATATGGATGGAAAAGAAGGTAAGAAAAAAAATGAAAGGTAGTGAACAAAAATCATAATACAGTAAGTGTATTCATTCTTAGAAAAAAAACCTTAAAAAGTAATTTTTTGAAAATACATAAAAGGAAGAAAAATTTAGCAAGTATCTAATAGACTTGAGAAAGACAAGTGAATGATAAAAGGATGAAGTGATGATATTGGTAACTCTGTAAAAAGTCCTAAATCTCGGTACTTTTGAAAAATGCCTATATATTCAGGCTATTTTGTCATGCAACCAAGGATTTTGTTTATTGTTTAAAAGCCATGCATTGTTCAAAATGACAGTAACACACACACACACACACACACACACACACACATATATATATATATATATATATATATATATATATATATATATATATTTATGTGCATGTGTGTGTGTGCACGTGTCACTTTCTGAGTGGGGATGCCTTAACGTGGTGAAAGGGTTTGTGAATCGCCATGATCAGCAAAGCTGTACCAGTCAGGGCCACCTATACTAGGTTGGTTTACAGTGAGTGATCAAACAAAACTCTCCCACCATCACCAATCCGCAATGGGCTGCGTGGTGGTGAAATGGCCAAACCTCAGATATGAATAAGATCATGTCCGAGGCCTTTGTTCTGCAGTGGAATAGAAACGACTACTTGTATTGTTGTTGACATATATATATATATATATATATATATATATATATATATATATATATATATATATATATATATAAAAACCTTAGGAATATTAGATAAAAACCGAAAAATGGTTTCGGGTCCGATAACAGCAGCGGCATCTGTTCAACGTCCCACTCACGCAAGGACACGTCTCATACATATTTAATGTCAAAGAGAACGTATTTATTTATGTTTGTTCTATTAATGGAAGCGAATATATATATATATATATATATATATATATATATATATATATATTATATATATAAAATGTGTGTCTGAAATTAATTTTAGCAAAGAATTTGCTATTAAAACCAAACAACGCCTAATAGCAAACGGCTTATGTTAAAAACGACGTCAGCCATACAAAGTGTAATTTGCTCATTATATTATCAGGAGTGTACACACACACACACACCGGTACTGTCTACGGACAAAACCTTTTCAATCTAAAACGGATTGTTGCACTTAAAAGTTTTAAGAATCCCC
>NC_090742.1:31378628-31382455 GCF_036898095.1 Palaemon carinicauda
GATTCCTAAGCCATTTCTTATTCTAATCAGCTTCAATATCACTCAAATGCTTATATGACCTTGGTATGAAATTTGTTGGAAAAATAGCCAGGGATACAATTTAACAAAATAACAAATAACAACACTGAATAAATTTTTTAAATCCTAAGAAGCTGAACGAGACAGCCTACGAGTTAATTGGACATGTGGTTTTAAAATACAGCAAATTAGATGAATTAATGTAGCCCATTAATATCAAAATTAGAATACTAACATGAAAAAGGTATAAAAAGGTGAAAAAGCATAATAAAGTTATGGTGATTTATAAGAATATATCTTTAAATTTTTTTGTTTTTTTTTAAATTAAAAAAAGCAAATAATGGCAACAAGAAACCGAGAAAGGAATAGAAACTTCCAGAAGACATAAAAAAATTCTAACTCGGCATTTCCAGATTCGCAAAAAAAAAAAAAAAAAAAAAGAGAGAGAGGAAGGAAAACATTCATACATTTTTTGTGTACTTTGGTTGCAACGTGCGCCAACCCCCATCCCCACAAAACGAAAGAGGCATATTGCGAAGAGTATATACTAAATATATATATATATATATATATATATATATATATATATATATATATATATATATATATATATATATATATATATATATATATATTTACATGTATACTCGTACACGAACACATATATAATTCCGTATATACACACAATAAATACTTTGCGTATATAGATATATATCCCTTATATAATAAAAAGCATGTGTCTGGCCATATATAGGCTATATATAGATATATATATACATATATCTATATATATATATATATATATATATATATATATATATATATATATATATATATATATAAAGTAGTACCAAGGTAATACTCATTAATTCTCATTTCATCTTCTAGATTAGAGATTGATAAAAAAATTCATACGATATCTTCTGTTTATCCTTCCGGGAAAATATATTGCTTAACTTAACTTAGAATGCTGCAGCCCTATCATATCAATAGGCCAAAAGGTATGCTACAGAATGCCTTCTCCGCAGAGGGGTACCGTGCCCATATCAATCCTTGCGGGAGACCCCATTTGATCCCAACATTTGAAATGAACCCGTCAATGTAGACCCACGCTAAACTTAAGACACCAATACAAAGACATTTGGGATCTAAAAGAACGAAAATTACAATAGTTACATAAGGGCATCCAACAGTCCTTGCCGAAACTACTCGTATAGAAACCCATATTAAATCGATAATAAAATAAAAATGGCGCTATGGTTTGAAAAATCTAACGCGACCATGGAACAGAAAATATAATGCAATTCCAATGAAACTTTATTTACTGGTAATATTATAGAAACGTGCTTAATGAGAACATCAAAGCCCATTACTTTACTTGATCTGTATTCGATTGAAAACCTTTTTCATAATCAGTGAGAGAGAGAGAGAGAGAGAGAGAGAGAGAGAGAGAGAGAGAGAGAGAGAGAGAGAGAGAGAGCAATATACTACAAAACACATGACTACAGCCTGTAACTAAGTAAAGGTATTAAGAGTATAAAAACACATTAATATCCCCTATTATTCAATCAAAGGGATGTGTGACCTTTAAACGACCGAAAAATGAGTGGAATGATGCAAATAAAAATATATATATATTCCAACTACCTTTAATTAATTTATTTATTTATATTTGTATGGATAAAATCAATCGTTAAGTGATCATTTTCTATTTATAAAATCAAAGTTTCTGTGATGTTTCAACCTTCATTTTGGTCTAATATCTCTAAAAACAAAACAATTCTTTTTCTAAAGATGATTGGGATGGATAATCGTATCCATTCACCATGAAAAGAACATGAATACTTTAAGCATAGTTTAATAATAATAATAATAATAATAATAATAATAATAATAATAATAATAATAATAATAATAATAATAATAATAATAAAATCGGAGAAAGTGAAGTAGAATGAAAATTCCAAAGCCTGGCAGCAAAGGGAAAAAATAGAACAAACTGTTCCAGCTCATTTGATCAGTGAAATAAAATTTCTAAAACTAGGAATAATATCATTTAATAGAAGGGATAAACGCCTATCTAACGTCAATCCGATTAAGCTGAATCTATTTTCCTGGAGCCTAAAACGTATAGTAGAAATTAATATTTTTTCCAAAATGTACTGATAACATAGAATGCCAAATTAAAATCGGCTCATGTGAATTTATATGATTAAGTGAGTTAAAGATCTTTTCCAAACTTACTCTTCATATAATCATTATTATCTAACGTTAAAATGCACTTTTATATGGAATAAATAAGAAAAGATATCTTTCCACACACGGCCAGAAGGAATAAAGTGTCTATACGTGAAAAAAGAAAAGGAATAATGAAAATTTATTTATTTATATATATATATATATATATATATATATATATATATATACACATGGTTGTGCGCATGTGTTATTGTGGATATAATAAAAAATATAAATATAAATTAAAAAGCAAAAACAACACAAGATAAAAACGAAAGGCACGCTGAAATCTCGTTAAATTTTGCAATAGGCATAAAAAGCAATTACTAATATAGGAGCCAGAAACAATTCCAGAGCCTTGTAGTGCTGTGTGTCTGTGTGTATATATATATATATATATATATATATATATATATATATATATATATATATATATATATATAGTATACATATATATATATATTTATGTATATATATATAGTATACATATATATATGTATATATATATATATATATATATATATGTGTGTGTGTATATATATACATATATATATATATATATATATATATATATATATATATATATATATATATATATATATATCAACCTGTTCTTCATAAAAGCATCAAGTAACCATCCACCACCTTTAGTCACTTTAATCAAAATCATGAAAAAATAGAGACGATTTTAGTCTGTCAAGTCACGATGGATAGAGTATATGTAATGTGATAATGTTGCAGATACTCCCAATTAACTGTTCGGGTAAATGACAGCAAAGGAGTCAACGACCTCTGGCCTTTCACCATTAGAAAAAAAATAACTGAATATTGAAAAAAAGATATAATTAAAAAAAAAATTGCTAACAAATATTGAAAAATGTCCAAGTAACTATGACAATATACAGAAACTCTATAGACATTTTTTTATTACCAGTAACACTTAGAGCACCATAATCAACATTAACTCCTTAGACACTATACAGTAACTTTTAAGACACCATACAATAACGGTTACACCTAAGACACTGCATAGTAACTCTTGGGAACTCTTGAGAGAGAGAGAGAGAGAGAGAGAGAGAGAGAGAGAGAGAGAGAGAGAGAGAGAGAGAGAGAGAGAGAGAGAGAGAGAGAATTAATTAATTTTGCGTAAAGAAAATATGAATGAAGTTAATTAACAGTAACACTTGGCGCACCATACATTAACAGTAACTGTTGGGAAACCATACATTAACAGTAACTCTTGGGAAACCATACATTTTCAGTAACTCTTGGGACACCATACATTAACAGTAACTCTTGGGAAACCATACATTAACAGTAACTCTTGGGAAACCATACATTAACAGTAACTCTTGGGAAACCATACATTAACAGTAACTCTTGGGACACCATACATTAACAGTAACTCTTGGGAAACCATACATTTTCAGTAACTCTTGGGACACCATACATTAACAGTAACTCTTGGGAAACCATACATTAACAGTAACTCTTGGGAAACCATACATTAACAGTAACTCTTGGGACACCATACATTAACAGTAACTCTTGGGAAACCATACATTAACAGT
>NC_090742.1:31382955-31420455 GCF_036898095.1 Palaemon carinicauda
AGTAAATCTTGGGACACCATACATTAACAGTAACACTTGGGACACCATCTATTGACAGTAACTCTTAGGGCACCATACATTAACAGTAACTCTTGGGACACCATACATTAACAGTAATACTTGGGACACCATCTATATTAACAGTAAATCTTGGGACACCATACATTTACAGTAACTCTTAGGGCACCATACGATAACAGTAACTCTTGGGACACCATACCATTTACAGTAACTCTTAGGGCACCATACAATAACACTAACTCCTGGGACACCATACATTTACAGTAAATCTTGGGACACCATACATTAACAGTAACTCTTGGGACACCATACATTAACAGTAACACTTAGGGACAACATCTATTAACAGTAACTCTTAGGGTACTATACATTAACAGTAACTCTTGGGAAACCATACATTAACAGTAACTCTTGGACACCATACATTTACAGTAACTCTAAGGGCACCATAAAATAACAGTAACCTCTCAGGGCACTTTACATTAAAAGTAACTCTTAAGACACCATACATTAACAGTAACTCTTAGGGCACCATACAATAACAGTAACTCCTGAGACCAATTACCATTTCTATAGGCACGGCAAGCTTGACAAAAGGGCAGTTTGGTTGCCAAAGTCACTGTTAACGGATGGCTCATTCATAGTCTGAAACACGCACCCTGCACATATCACTGCAGTCTTCGTCGCAGGTCAATTAGAAATAATCTAAACATGAATGTATAGATGCACCTAGATAAGCTTTGACTATATAGAAAACATGTTAATAACCATAAAAAAGGTAAAAAAAAGTCACACATTTTAAGTACCTTATTAAAATATCAGCATATTGCAAATTTGAAAAGCTTTAAACCGAACAGAAAACCTCAATATTTCAAAGTGTGCAAATAAGCGATTGAAAGGGTGAGTTTTCCTTTAAGGAGGATATTTGGAGACAAAGACAGAGAGAGAGGAGAGAGAGAGGAGAGGAGAGAGGAGAGAGAGAGAGAGAGAGAGAGAGACAGATAGGGAGATATTAATACAATAACACGGGTTGTGTTGTTCGAGAGATAATTACCTTTTGGGGTACGCACGGATGAATCAAGTTGATGGCTTTCATAGGTGGAAAACTTAATCTAGTTTTTCTTCCTTATTTAATGCGTTAGATTCAATCATTTAATTAGCTTTATACAAATTAGGTCTGTGTGTGTAAATTACATACTGTATGTACAGTATATATATATATATATATACACACACACACACACACACATATATATATATATATATGTATATACACACACTGTACATACAGTATGTAATTTACACACACAGACATATATATATATATATATATACGGATATTGTCATTACAGGTCAATCATATACGTCAGAGAGAGAGAGAGAGAGAGAGAGAGAGAGAGAGAGAGAGAGAGAGAGAGAGAGAGAGAGAGAGAGAGAGAGAGAGAGAATTAATTTTGCGTAAAGAAAATATGACTGAAGTTAATTGTTTTCATGGCCGAAATGTTATCTCTATTATTCATTTAATTTAATTTCTATTTTTCAGCATCCAGTGAAATCACTCTATGTACGTTGTATACAAACAAATAATAGTGTATATATATATATAAATATATATATATATATATATATATATATGTGTGTGTGTGTGTGTGTGTGTGTGTGTGTGTGTATCTGTGTCTGTTACCGTAAATATTCGAAATCTGTTATTATTATTATTATTATTATTATTATTATTATTATTATTATTATTATAATTATTATTATTGTTATCATTATTATTATTATTAGCCAAGCTACAATCCTAGTTGCAAAAGCAAGATGCTATAAGCCCATGGGCTCTAATAGGGAAAAATAGCCCAGTGAGGAAAGGAAATAAGTAAATAAATAATCGATATGAGAATTATAATACATAATTCCTATTAAATTTATATTATAACGGATACTTCAGTTACCTTACATAATCACTGTAAAATTCCAGTAAATGCGCATAATTACTAAAACCTTAGAAAAATTGCAAAATAGCGGTTATAAACGAGGTGATTTTGCAAAATAACTGAAAAATTCCAGTAAAGGGACGGAGAGGTATGATGACACTTGCTTTAAAAATTTAAGCATTTAATCACATGGTTTTATCAGTATTAACTTATGCATCACAAACTTGAAGCCTTACTAATAAGCTAGTTACAAGTCATATAAGGCAATGGAAAGAATAATGATGGGAATCACACTAGGAGACAGAAAAAGAGCAACATAGATACGACATCAAAAGGAAGTAGAGGATATTTTACAAGTAAGAAAAAGAAATGTAAATGAGAAGGACATATAATGAAAATAACAGATAATATATAGGCATTAGAAATAACGGAATGGGTTCCTACAAATTGCAAACGAAGTAGGGGAAGGAAGAGAAGACGATCGATTGACGAGCTTCGAAAATAAACAGACGCAAGTGAAGGGACACGATTGAAGCCTTGGACCTACAGTGGACAAACAACCTTGTTTCGAGTTTTGTTCTGTCTGGTCTTCAGATGCTGATTCTCATCGTAATTTGTTGGACAGAAACTTACGGTTTATCAAATATCTTTATCCTGATCTAGATATCAACCTCTGGCACCGTCGTTCAATTAGTTCTTTATGCATGTTGCATAAGATTTTTCATAATTCTGACCATCCTTTACATTCAGATTTTCTCGGACAGTACCATCCTGTTCGTAATACTAGGCATGCAGTTAATTCTAATAGGATGGACTTCTTATCATGAGGCTCAATACTACAGAAATTTCAAAAGTTTAAACATGCAGCAAATATTTTTATATTGAACATGTTGACGTAAGTCTTTTTAAGTTTATACATGGAATATTTGTTTTGATGCTGTAGCTTTTTTTTAAACGCTTTACTTTAATTGTTCCTTATTTCTCATATCGTTTCCTTATTTCTTTTCCGCATTGGACTATTTTTCCCTGTTGGAGCCTTAGGGTTTATAGCATTTTGCTTTTCAAACTAGAAGTTGTAGCTTAGATAATAATAATAATAATAATAATAATAATAATAATAATAATAATAATAATGAAATTAAAGACAGTGATAATAACATATTTTTGGGAGGAAATTTTAACATTAAATGTAAAAGAGGAGTCTGTCGAATAGGCAAGAGTTTGCAAGTACTTCAAACTTTTCATAAAAGTATGAACTGCGGCAAATTTGAAACTGTTCTAAGAAAAGATTACACGAAATATAAAAAAAAAAAATCAAAGAAAATAAATTCAAATTCAACCGTTGAAATAAGTCTCGTTTTATAGTTTACTTATACTGATCTATTTTAACGGTGTTACTAATGTTAAAATATCTTTTGTTCTATAATCATTACTTATAAATAGTTGATTTGTTATTCCCTTATTTTCTTTCCTTATAGGTCTGCTTTGTGTTTTCCTTGTTGGAGTCCTTGGGCTTGTAACATTCAGCGTTTCCAACCACGGTTGTAATTTGGCTAATAATGATAATAATAATAATAATAATAATAATAATAATAATAATAATAATAATAATAATAATAATAATAATAATAATAATAATAATATTTAAGAATAATAATAATAATAATAATAATAATAATAATAATAATAATAATAATAATAATAATAATAATAAACAATACTAATAATAATACTAATAATAATAATAACACTAAAAACAACAACAATAATAATAAAAATAATAATAATAATAATAATAGTATTATTATTATTATTATTATTATTATTATTATTATTATTATTATTATTATTATTATTATTATTATTATTATTATTATTATTATTATATTTTCAAGTGACTTCACAAGAATAATTAATGTCATGTTTCACACGATAGTGCAGTATTTCCAATTTTCTAAATGCTTGTTTACCCATCAATCAGAAATTTTTAAAGGTGATTTGCAGAATTTTAAAAATAACGACGAAAATCTCTAAGCTTGGTAGATTTGAAGAATATGAAAAACAAAATTTTGTTACTTAGAACATCACACATCCAAGAACAGTCTCATTCAGGACACTTTTAACAAACGAAGAACTTTCTCTAATTACATGTAAACTTTGTATGTAATCATCTTTTAGCCATTTCATCTTTTAACAGCTTAACAAAACCAGCAAGTAAGTTTATGTCCAACAGCGATGCTGACATCTATATCTGACCACATATAAAAGCTTAAAATCAATCAGTTGATTCCCGTGATAGCAAAGCTGGACCATTTTGCGAGTAATGAAGCAATCAAAGTTGATACATGTTCGTTTACCGAATAGTAAACATATAAAATAGGAAAGCTATCAAACGCAGTGGAGTACTGTCATCAACTATCAAGTTTTTATAAACCTCCGTTGCAAGTTACGGCGTAAACGAAAAATTTCAATCAGATAAACATTTTTTATTATACCTTATTTCCTAAAAAAAAAAAAAAAAAAAAAACATTAGTGAAGAATCACATCGACCAATATCATCAATTTGAAAGAAAATGAGAATAAAAAAGAAAAATATTAATTATACTTGAAGTGTTTGAAAATGAACGAAAACCAATTACTGTTGCGAGGCTTCATGAACCAAGATTTGTTCGTGGTCTTCCCAAAATCAATCCATTCAATTATCAATTACTTTGCTGAGTAAATGAATATAAATAACTAATCAGAGTTCATAATAATGCTCCATATACCTCGTAATGGGAGCTAGGATGAGTTTCCAAGGCTAAGTGACTTTTAATGATTGGAAAGCCAAGCACATAAAAGATATTTTTCTTCCTATTAATGGTCATGATATTAGGAATGGATAGAATTACCATTATAACTATTATTCATAATTAAAAACAAAAATTCTATGCATCATTTTCATCATTTTTGGAAACACTATCCAAAATTTAATCCTGAAAAGTCATTTACATATTGTCATATATTTTTTCCATAATACCACAGTAAATAATAATAATCGATATTACGAAAATGATTTTTATTACTGTTATCATTATTATCATTACAAGCGTACGCGACCCGGCAAAAACTAAGGCTAAATACTTAGATAGATAAGCACACACACACACAGATTCAACCATTCTTATCCCCGCCCCTTCTCCTCTAGGGGTACCTCACCCTACTCCACCCACCCGGACAGAATTTTATATATATATATATATATATATATATATATATATATATATATATATATATATATATATATATATATATGTATATATAAATATATATATATATATATATATATATATATATATATATATATATATATATATATATATATATATATATATATATATATATATATATATATATATATATATATATATAGACAGACCCTACTCTCTATTATATAGGGGAAATTATTATTGTTGTTGTGTTTGTCTCAAATGAGTAATAAAATAGGGACAAGAGATCTCGCAGTTAAACTGTGGAAATAAAAACAAAATCTGTTAAGAAATAAATAAGAAAAAAAAATCTGTTGATAAATAAATAAGAAAAATTCTGTTGACATATAAGAAAAAATCTGTTAATAAAGCAAAATTGTTGTTAAATAAGAAAAAATATCAGTTGGGAAATAAGATAAAATTCTTTTGAGAATTATATATTTGAGAAATAAGTAACAAAAAAGTATTTTTAAAAGGAATAAGTTCGGTGCTTCAGGGCTGCATTATTTTGAAGCATCTAAACTAACACCATCTGAGATACTGATCGATACAAAACCAAAATTTACATAACAATATAGTACACAAAATCGCTCTCAAACTGGTGATTCAATTTGGTAATTCGTAAATTGATTCATTTTAATTTCTTATCAGGATCAATTTAAAATAATTATATCACTTGCGGTATCCTTTTAGTTTAAAAACATCTTAGACGCAGTACCAAGATAACGAGGGTTGCAGTATATGGTCAGATAACCCAGGAAGGACGCGGTTAATTTATGACGCTTGGTGGGAAAATGGTCAGGACGCCCTTCTCTTTGGATACCAGAGTTCCATACAAAATGGATCTGACCCAATTCCAGACTTAAGACAAACAGAAAAATAATAAGATTAACTGAAAAGGAATTTCAAGAGGATAAAGATCATACTAATAAGATCAAACTGGGTCGATACTAAAAAAATGACAGGATATTACAGAATAATATACCCATGGAAAATCACATCCAAGAGCTATGTAATATTATTATTATTATTATTATTATTATTATTATTATTATTATTATTATTATTATTAGCTAAGCTACAACCCTAGTTGGTAAAGCAAGATGTTATAAGCTCAAGGGCTCCAACAGGGAAAAATGGCCCAGTGAGGAAAGGAAATAAAGAAATAAATAAATGATGGGAACAAATTAACAATAAATCATTCTAAATACAGTAACAACTTCAAAACTATAAACAGTCTTATTTCAGCCCATTCAACATGAAAACATTTGCTGCAACTTTGGACTTTTGAAGTTCTACTGATTCAACTACCCGATTAGGAAGGACATTCCACAACTTGGTCACAGCTGAAATAAAACTTCTAGAATACTGTGTAGTATTGAGCCTCATGATGAAGAAGGCCTGGCTATTAGAATTAACTGCCTTCATAGTATTACGAACAGAATGGAATTGTCCGGGAAGATCTGAATGTAAAGGATGGTCAGAGTTATGAAAAATCTTATGCAACATGCATAATGAACTAATTGAACGACGGTGCCAGAGGTTAATATCTAGATCAGGAATAAGAAATTTAATAGAACGTAAGTTTCTATCCAACAAATTAGGATGAGAATCAGCAGCTGAAGACCAGACAGGAGAACAACACTCAAAACAAGGTAGAATGAAAGAATTAAAACACTTCTCCAGAATAGATTGATCACCGAAAATCTTGAAAGGCTTTCTCAATAAGCCAATTTTTTATGCAATGGAAGAAGACACAGCCCTAATGTGTTTCTCAAAAGTAAATTTGTTGTCAAAAATCACACCTAAAATTTTAAAAGTCAAACAAAGTTAATGAAACATTATCAATACCGAGATTCGGATGCTGAGGAGCCACTGTCCTTGACCCACTTACAATCATACTCTAACAATATACTTTAATAATATAACAAAGACAGACACGTAAAGTATTATATAAACGGAGATCTCACCATAACACATGGAATACGAGAGCAAACTTTTTATGCAACGAAATGATCGCCCTAGTATAAAAAGGGCAAA
Source organism: Palaemon carinicauda (assembly GCF_036898095.1). NCBI lineage: Eukaryota > Metazoa > Arthropoda > Malacostraca > Decapoda > Palaemonidae > Palaemon > Palaemon carinicauda. The sequence goes on from NC_090742.1 coordinate 31,390,199, forward strand.
GAAAAGAATGAAAAATGAGACCGACAGAAATGTGGCCCAAAAATGCCTTGTCGCACTCAGTAAAGTAGGGTTTTTTTTTTTTAAAGATATCCGGCAAAATATCTCGAGACACTTAAAAGCATCCTTTATTCAAATAGCCACCAGGATGAAGGAGGTCACCAAGTAGGGACGGAGACCTTTTTTCTGGCACAATATCCATTAAAACCCACACACCCACACGACAGAGAGAGAGAGAGAGAGAGAGAGAGAGAGAGAGAGAGAGAGAGAGAGAGAGAGAGAGAGAGAGAGAGAGTCTTAAAATATGGATCTTCAGTCGTTCATATTATCTCGTTATTATTCACTTAACTTCAATGAAGTGAATCACTATATTAATTGACGAAACTTTATCCTATCATTGATGAAAGGCAGGGAAAAACTGATAAATTATTTTATTTTTGTCAAATCCTTAATTATTTCTATCAGGCTTTCATAAAATTTCTTCGCTATTTCATTTCTTTTTATTTTCTTGATCAAGTAAGGTTTCTGTTTTTTGGGAACTTTTTCTTACTATATTGTTTTTTACTTACTCTAAATTAATTAGCGGACATTTAAAAGTCCTAAAATTAATAATACCAATTATCATTATTAGCATCAGAAATAATTGTCACGGATACCTTTCTCTGCTTGTTATAAAACAGTGAGACTTTCCATTTATTTTTGTTTCTCTTAAAATATAAACATCTATATTGCGTGCATTTTTACCCAAGAATCAAGCCAACACCATGATATTTGCAAGATAAATCATGCAAGACAATTTCTCCTATTTTTAGAACGAAGGTCATGGTCACAATGTGATTAACCTTGACGTTATCTGTAAAGGCCTTATCGCTGAAGCACACATGCCAAACATGAAAATCTCTTTTACTTACATCCACAACTTATGGTCAAGGTTTAAGATGTATATACATAAACATAAAGGGGCTAGGTAACTCTCTTCGTGCACATTATCATGACTACACTTGAATTTTTCGGTAGGGAAATAATAACAAAAATATAATAGAAACTAACAAAATTATAGTATAAGAAGTCTAGAAATACTATCCTAGCTATAGCAGTAATATATTGACACTCAATCATGCCTTTCTTTTAAAAGCTTTATAATAAAAAAATCTAGAAGTCTACTTTTCTCGTGGGAATTTGTGTCTCATCATAGCCTCAATGAGTTCAAATAAAACGTATAATATATCTGTAGTGTTGAACTAGAAATAAACATAGCTTAATACATAGGAGGTCAAGGAACCAGCCACCCTCTGGAACACCACACCTAGCGAGTTAGGAGACTCTTTAAGGCTTGATATTGGATCATTGATAAGTATTACTCTTAACCTTTGCTTGTAGGCAAAGGAAAAATCATCTACTACACAGTGTAGTAGATGACAGAAAAATCATGCAAATGCTGATACAAGCATCAAATTTGGCACACTTGTTCTCCAAGTCAAACTAATCAGATCTGTCTGATTGGGCAATTGAAAATCCAAGATTATAGCCATTTCTAAAGATGGCCGCCATTTTTTAAAATGACAACAAATTAGCAGCCTGAAGTTGTCGTTTTACTTAGAACTTTTTATTCTTGCCTGGGTTGCAAGGTCTATATATGGATTCCTATCTTATCAAGGCTAATGACATAGATTACACACTTTCCCCAACAATTTACTGTTTATAAAGTAAATTGGTACATATGTTTCAAGAGTTTACTGTTTGTGAAGCACACCAACACATATTTTCTCTCGCTAATTTACTCATTCCATATCTGGTGGCAAACCATATTGGTTCACGGGCTAAACTAGATGAAGGTCTCTGCATGTGATGGGGTATGATGTCTAGCTCCAAAAGTTTCAAGTGAATGAAGTTAATGAAATGGCTGCACTGAGATCAATAGGAACATTACTATGGGACAGTGGCTAGACCAGTACTATCTTGAAGGCATAGGTGGCCTCGACAGCAGAGTTTTACCTATTTGAATGCATCCGGTGTCGCCAAGACATGACAAGCACACTAGATTACTGCATGGAGCTTGTACAAGCTTATGAAAAAGGCATATCATGATAACAGCTCTGAAGATTCTGACTTATCAGATAAAAACCTTTGAGGATTGGTGTGAAGAGCAAGAGGAAAGAGAGGCCACAGTAGCAGTTCTAGAATCTGGAGTTGGACATGGAACTCACCATATTCACCCTGATCCGTTCCTTCGAAGAAGGGGATTTCAACTTGTAGAATTGAGCCCTTTCAGAACTGTTGACATACTTCTTTGCAGATAACAATGTCAATTATGCGTGATAGAAATAAGCAAAAAAAAAATAACACAATTACGATACAAAAGAATGAGTCTAGAAATACTATCCTAGCTATAGCAGTGAACCCCATTTATCTCAAAGATATCTTGTCACTTCATTAACAACATCCAGATGTGGCTGCGGAGTTTAATAAAGAGAACCTCGTCGTCCACAAGTTCACTAGAGCAGAGAATACTCTCCTAAACTTGTGCCTATGTCTATGTACAGATTGCCTTACCCTGTGTAAGACACGGGCTACACAAGGTAAGGCAATCTGTACATAGACATAGATACAAGTTTAGAAGAGAATTCTCTGCTCTAGAGATCAATAAAATATACGAACAAAATAACACAAATAAAAAAAATGCCATAACAAAAAAAACAGAAGTTGAATCAGCAATTCGTAGGCTGATGGTTGCTGGACCTGAAGTTAGTGGTCTAGTAGCCAAATACAAGGTAATGTCTGCTATGAAACATGCTACCTACAGCAGCAGATACTAAGAGCCTATAAAATCAAACCTTTCTTTTAAAAGGATAAACTTATCTCTGCACACTTCAGGAGAGGGGCAACCCATTCATATAGGAATTAGCTGACCTGCTGGTGCTAGACACGAAGAACATTGCCGACCCAACTCTAGCTGAAATGGTAGCTAAACATCACCGGTGGGACAAAGAGCACTTCAAATTAAATGGAAGGCCTAGAGGTTCATGGTGATGGTCCTTTTTATCATCCAATCAGGAAAAACCCTGTTTCTTTCTTCACACAAGAACAGGCCGAGATAATTTCTAAGGAGAAAGTCCTCAAAGACGACTGTCGGTTATTCTCACAGCTCTTCCTCTCCTGTCAGAACAGACAGTGTGACTTGCAAAAGTTCTTCAAGCACGAGAATTAGTCAAAACTTCCATCTCTCAGCGAAAGTGGCAAGCTCAAATGTGTTAGAAATCACAGGTGGTTAAAATATGTGAAGTGCAGGCGAACATCCTGGACAGAGAACGATAGGCTGGTGCAACCATCATTGATGGATCACCAGTTATCAATGTCTTACTTCCATGTACTTCGAAGAAATTTTATGACTATGTTAAAGAAGACATAACCTAAAAAGTGGAATACTATGGTGCCAGGTATTAGCAGGTGGACATATTTTTTTTTTATTGTATACAAGAAGTCAAGTCTGAAATCTGAGACGAGATATGAAAGGGAAAAAGAAAGAAAAAGACACTAGTTAGTTGGCATAGCTTCCTTCATGATGCAAGCAACAAGACTAAGCTGTTTCATTTCCTTTTAGAGATAATTGACATGGAAACGACAAACACAATCATTGCCACAAAAGAGGATGCTATTAGTAATAAAATAGTCTCTGGATGCAGTGTACCCATGTTGTCACGAAGGTGACACAAATATTTGTACATGTCAGGGATGCAAAAACTGATGGGAAAAAATCTATTATCATTGAGGCCAATGACACAAAGGTGTTAGTCATTATAATGTCTGTGCGGCTATCCTTAAAGGAAATAGGTATCTGTGCTGCTATTCTTACAGAAAATAAGTCTTAAGAAAATGTGAATGGCATTTAGCCAAGGAGCCAATATACCATGGATTCTGGCTTGTGATGTATTTTCTGCAATAGTTCTTTAGGAAGCTGTGAGGTCCTGTCTGCCTTCCATGGGAAAGAGAAGAAATGTGCATAGCAGACTTGAACGTATTTGATAATGTTTCTGAAATATTTACTATCTCACAGCCAGCATCCAACACTGACCTGTAATCTTGAAGGATAGAGAGATTCTTTGACCTCATGTACGACTGTTTAAGAGTAGCTGCTAGTGAGGATGAAGCAAGACTAGATCTCTTTGCCTGGAATCAGAAGCCATACAACTCAATTCCACCAACACAGGCCGGACTCAGACAATAAGCAAAGCAAGCGGCCTATCAGGCTGGGATCATCTTGAGCCAGGCAACTATCACCAATCCTGACACAAGCAGACCTGCAGAATGGCAGTGGATACAGAAAGGAGAGACATAGCAGATAGGTTGGACAACACTATCCTCTATTGCAGCGAGCTCTTGGGTAGTAACAGTGTGTTCCTGTAAGAAAAACTGCAAAGGAAGATCTACGTGTTTACAATTGGCACTCCCTGCACATTACTCTGCAGCTATATAGGTGTGAGCAATTGCAGATGGAGGGACAGTAGCATAGTTTGAACATTTTGGTGCAAACCTCATAAAATGAAATATGAACAATCTGATGGCCTTCTTGAAAAAAATAAAATTTTGAAAAATATATCCCTTTGTTGTAAAAAAACAAAATCTTGAAAAATGTCATTTTGGTTTATAAACATTAAAATCTACTACAAAAAGCTTGAAAGCATAGGATTCCATATCTAGATCATTCAAATCGGACAATTACAAATACTTCTAAGCAAAACATCAACTTCGGCCACCTAATTTGGTGACCATCTTGCAAATGGACGCCATCTTGGATTTTAAATGGGAAAGTACGCCATATTTTACCTATAACACTTGGAAAACAAGTGTGTAAAATTTTATGCTTCTATCATTATTTGCAAGAGTCCTCTATAAAATTACTGTTATTTCCGGTACTAAATGCATTGAATAATCTGCCATAATTCCTACACATACTACACCATACACACTATACTACAGGGGTTCTCAAGTAAGGGAGAATATCCGGTTTTTGGGGGGAAACTAGGATCATAGATTGGTCTACTCAAACTATTGTTTATTGCATTAGCTTCAGTTTGGTCAGTTAATTCTTAAAAATATAAAAAAATACTATTTCACTTTTCAAGTTTATAAATCCATCGATATTTTCAATTTACATTTAATTTGTAAAACCCCAGTATAAAAAATAATCCATGTAAAATTGTAAATGTTATGTATTGATACGGATAAAAAACCCGGATATTTTGTATTCTATGCATATTATTTGAGACAGAAAGGAGGAAGGAATGAGATTCTGACATTGGGGACAAATAACGTTGAGAACAGTGACTATGGTCTACACCATACACTTTCATTTCAATGTGTGGCCACTGTAACTGCTCAGTAGCTATTTTCCTATATAGTAAGAGCAGGAGCCTCTTAACAATAACAGTATACAGTTCTTTCAGGAGCATTTCCGTTTTCTCGGGTTACTGATCCCGCGGTTAATGGTACACTCAAGGACATTTTCTCACAATTCCTCCTTCCTCTAATGTTTTCAAACGATGTTGGGTAGGCCCAACAGAAGGGTCAAAGATGCCTGTTGGTTTTATAAGAGGTTGTCTTTTTCTTTACTTTTATGAGGTTGTCTTTTTCTTTACTTTTAAGAGGTTGTCTTTTTCTTTACTTTTAAGAGGTTGTCTTTTTCTTTACTTTTAACAGGTTGTTTTTTCTTTACTTTCATTTACAATCTTCCGTTTTAAAACTATGTTACTGTCCTCATCTCTATAAATTCTCTATATATAGTCGTACTTATATTTTTGTGTTATACTTGTTATTCCTCTTTAATGATTCCCTTTTGGAGTCTTACGTGTTATTACAATAACGTTTTCCAAAAGGGGTTGTAGACCTAGGACTCGCATGAATACTCTAAAGGAACTTAGATGCAATGAGAGAGAGAGAGAGAGAGAGAGAGAGAGAGAGAGAGAGAGAGAGAGAGAGAGATGTCAGTGTTCAAGGTATCAGAACGATGCAATCGCTTGCATTAATTCTTTTTATTATGCAATACACATTTATAATCTTACAATTCATAACATATATACGTAATAGTATATTTATATAAATAATTTTTTAATTTACACATAGTGTATTTACAATTGAAATTTTTACTGTTTATCTAAATATGTTTTTCAAATAAAAAAAATATATCTAGTCGTGAACTAGTTTAAAATAGTTAGGTTTTAATTAATAACTACTTTATTGTCACACTCCGCTTGTGAGTGTCATAACCGAGGTATGATGGCAAAGAACTCTTTCATTTCACCTCGGTATGATGGAATATATTCACTGTAGATAATGATGTATCAAACTTAGAGCAGAACAACTTCAACAAACTTTATTGTTTTAAGCACTCACGAAACTTTTTTTCTAGAATAGACGTGTGAATTAATTCAAAACGTACAAAATAATGATATTCTATGCATAATCCCAACCAAAATATGGATGAATCTTAGTCAACTTTAAAGTACTATCTTATTTCACGTTAGATATAAAGCCAGTGCTTCTTTTTTTCGTGTCACGCGTATATTTAAGGGATAGAAAAAAATATTCATCGGTGACTTCAATACAACAGTAATAAGTAATAATTAACCATTTCATATAAACTTTCTATTACGATCTTAAAATCATTACAGGCTCTTAATATTTAAACTAAAAACTTCCAACAACAAGCAAAATATAACAAAAAACTCACACAAAAAAAAACATGATTATTCACAAAGTTAAAAGACAAATCAAATCAATTTAAATATTAAAAGAATAGGGAAACAGTAAGTAAGGCTAAATAATACTTAAGGAATGCTAATTAGTTTTCTGCAGCTGCTGAGATGATACTGGTATGGAGGCTTCATGCTTGAGAACGTTGCAGAAGGGTTGCTGAACTTCAGGTGAAACTGGCACGATGATTTTGATTTCGAGGACGTCACAGAAAGGGTGACATCAAGATGGTACATCAGAAGTCTTCTAAAAGAATTCGGTGATAGTGTAGAACTAAGGCCAGGCTGCTTCGTCCCTTCTTCTAGAACATAACAGGATTTAGGAGATAGTCGTTTGTCGTCTGAAGGGAAAATCGGAAACTGGCTCAGAATTTTGTTCTTCTCTGTTCCTTATCTCGTCAGGACGTGGTTCCTATCTGGTTCGGACATAGTTCCTCTTTTGTCCTATGTCCTGTCCTATCTCCCATGGACAGTTTTTGCCTGAAGTTTATATACCCATGTATGGGTGGAGCTAATTTCGATGGACAGTCGTCATTTCCATGAAGGATTTTTTTGACAATTCGGCGTCTTGATTGCTTTCCTCAAATCACCCAATTCGATCACGCCATAGAAGCTTCTAAAACAAATTTCTAATGCAATAACAAAAGAACAGCACGTGTCCACCCGTGATGACATTTTTCATAAACGGATATCCCTCGAGACTCGGTTTCTCAAAAGATGTTGACTCAACTAATTAAGGCGATGACATCTTGGTCCAAACGAAGACAGTTCCTTTATCGCTGCAGGTACTCATCTTCGAGGTTCGGTTTGTTTCCAAAATGCTGACGACAGTGAAGTCATGACAGCTTTGACCAAACACTCCGGTAGTCGAATCTCGTCTCACTACTCACATTTTGGCAATAAATATGTTTTTCTGTTTTAATAACACATTCCTTCAATGCTATTGCATTTACCCATAAAACTTTTTCCCTAAACAATTCTAACTTTACTCATTGCTCTGAGACCATTCAATTAGACGACAATAGGAAACAAATATCTGTGAAATAGGAACAGTATCCGGCCATTCCCGAAAACTAAACTGTTTCTTCGTAATTTTTGTTTCATTATGTCCAAAGGCTACCGATTTCCAATAATGACAACAATCACTAACTCTCCTAACTTTTTAAAGTGTTATTAGAACCCAGTACCGATACCACCAGACTTGGAACATTTGTGACATGTTACACTAGATTTGATGTCCCATTCATTGAAATAATGACCATATAGCCGACATTACTGTACCTCACGTGTTTCATACACTCTTACACAATTCAATGCTATCTTTTTCAATAAATTTAAAGTTTATTCAACATATAACAAACAGTTGAGAGCAACAATGTCACAACAATTCAACCAATATGAAACATGCGATGGCAAGCTTAAACAGGTTTTTCTATTACCAGCGAGAGAGAAAAAAGTAATCGCATTACATTGCATAAGGATGTATATAAAACGCTTGGGGAACATCATGCTAAGCAAAAGCCAATCGCATGTCTCCTAATGTTAATTCACGCAGTACTTTAATTTCAAGCTAGTGTTCATAAATGATTTGCTATTCAAAAAACATATCTGCATTATGACTTTCATTGATGGTTATTATCAAACACCGAGTACTATACCTGTTCTTGTGTCTTACTTAGCAAACTCCCCAAGGTTGTTGTTGGGGCTTCAGAGGAGATATACTATTCACTGTCGATAAAAGAGAGAGAGAGAGAGAGAGAGAGAGAGAGAGAGAGAGAGAGAGAGAGAGAGAGAGAGAGAGATTATTATTACAATTTATATATATATATATACTGTATATATATATATATATATATATATATATATATATATATATATATATATATATATATATATATATATACACATATATATACATATATATCTGTCTATATATATATACTGTATATATACATACATACTGTATATATATATATATATATATATATATATATATATATATATATATATATATATATATATGTCTATACATATATATATATATATATATATATATATATATATATATACACATATATACTGTATATATACACACATACTGTATAAAGTATATATACATATATATATGTATATATATGTTATTATTATTATTATTATTATTATTATTATTATTATTATTACTTGCTAAGCTACAAAGTTGGAAAAGCAGGATGCTATAAGCCCAGGGGCTCCAACAGGGAAAATAGCTCAGGGAGGAAAGAAAACAAAGAAAAATAAAATATTTTAAGAAGACCAACTAGATTAAAATAATTATCTCCTATATAAACTATAAAAACTTTAACAAAACAAGAGGAAGAGAAATAACATGGAATAGTGTGCCCGAGTGTACCCTCAAACAAGAGAAATCTAACCCAAGACAGTGGAAGACCATGGTACAGAGGCTTTGGCACTACCAAAGGTTAGAGAACAATGGTTTGATTTTGGAGTGTCCTTCTCCTAGAAGAGCTGCTTACCATAGCTAAAGAGTCTCTTCTACCCTTACAAAGAGGAAAGTGGCCACTAAACAATTACAGTGCAGTAAGAAGAAATTGTTTGGTAATCCCAGTGTTGTCAGGTGTATATGAACAGAGGAGAATATGTAAAGAATAGGCCAGACTATTCGGTGTTTGTGTTTAGGCAAAGGGAAAATGAACCGTAACCACAGATAAGGATCCAATATAATACTGTCTGGCCAGTCAAAAGACCTCATAACTCTCTAGCGGTAGTGTCTCAACGGGTAGCTGGTGCCCTTGCCAACCTACTACCTACACTTAAATATACTTACATATAGTAAATCAAATTGAAAGTATACAGTAAAAAGTGACAAAAATACATTTGAATATATCAAAGAAAAGGAAACAGCGAATAACACAAAATCTATATGATAAATTAATAAATATACGTTGTCTCCGCTCACACCGGGGAACTTTAACTAATGACTGACAGCAGCCACTGTCAAGAATTACAGGTCATATGTTTTCACAAGACATAAGACCTGGTAGAACAACAAAAAAGATACTCACACCAATCAAACAAAGCGTAATTTTAAGCAGGGAGGTGGGGAGGGAGGTAGAGACCCCTCTTGGGAGGATCGATACTGTTAAATTGGTGCCTAACAAAGATCTAGTGAAGGAAAACATATCTGATACAGATCTGGCGATGACAGTAATTCTTTAGTCTTTCAAGCGTGAAATTTAAATTTTTTAGATATGTACGCAAAAGAGGAGTTAGGATGGTAAGATCGTTACAGACTTTTTTCATCATTCCAAAAGTAGATGGAAATTATGTTGAAGATACGGGCATAGGTTCCAGGATAAAGAAATGGCTGCAAAACAATGGATATTTGCAAGGGCATAGTACTTACTCGGGGTTGTAAGAGGAGAATGTGGGCTTGCTTAAGTTTCTTAGAAAATAAACAAGAGTTTTGAGAGGAAATTGGAATAAAGAACATTTGAATAAGAATCACAGTAATAAGAAAGAATGAGATATGTAAGTGGTGGAATAATAATGAAATCTATTTTCAAGTGAATTCTAAACCAACGAAAGACAAATCATACAAAGTAAGAAAAAAACAGCATGAGCATTTTTAAATTATTGAGTGTCAGAAAAAGCAAAATTTGTAAAGTTATAATGCAGAAAATAAATTTCCTTTACTGTAAAAAGCTATGTTCTCAAAAGGAAAATATTGAAGAAAAAAAAAAGGCCAATGAATTCAATTTCAAAAGTTGGCCTATTTTAAAGTCAACATTAAATTATTTGAAGAGAATGGGTTAGAATAACTATCTATAATGCAAAGGTGAAACACAAGTACAGGTGCTATGGTCAAGAATACCCAAAATATAAAGAGTTGGATATTTCCGATGTTTTGGGAGCAAAGATTTCACAAAATTCATGAAACTGGCAAACTGACATATTGGTTCGAGAGAAGAACTGTCAAAATCTGATAAACATCTAATGTTCCACTCACATCAATACAAAGGGGAAGAAATGATTCATGAAAACCAAGATGATCTTATTTCAATTTAAATCTTTAGAGTATGGAATAACTCTCCATCACTACATAACAGTAAAACACTATTGCAATCAATTTCTGCGAATATATTATTTTCTTATCAAATGCTAAACTTTATAACTATAATTCACAGATGATACAATGAAAACATCAATCTTACAACTAAATCATTCATATGGGTTTAATCTCTCTCTCTCTCTCTCTCTCTCTCTCTCTCTCTCTCTCTCTCTCTCTCTCTCATATACAGATCTAAATTAAACAACCAGTAGAAAATCGTTTGGCTGATGATAGTTTTTTTCGAAGCTCTTCCTACTTCGTACATCTATATAAAATATTTCCTTGTTTACAACTAATCTAGTTAACTTTTTCGGTTAAAGAATCCCTTCTCAATGATGGATTTTTTTTTTACCTAAAACATTTTTTGGGAAACATTCTTTTGCACAAGTGAATAACCAATATTTTTTTTTAGATAATACGAAAGGTTTGCTTGAGTTAACGATAATTGTTAGTTGGATTTACGGAAAGTTTGGATACATTACACTGAGTTACTAACACCTTACCAAACTACCACCAAATGTTTGGAAGTATTCTTTTTGGTTACATAAATGTTACTGAAGGTGAAAACTTGGTTTCCCTCAAATCCCATTGAGTCAGAAAAGCAAATCTTTTCACTTTGCTTGGGCTGATATGAAACTCTCCAAGTATCGTGACAGGGTTTCAAATAAGCTGTGTTTCTAGATACTGTGTCGCTATTGATTATAGCATAGTAGCAGTGATTAATATCGAAGAGAAAGCTGCAATCGCTGGCTCTCAACATAACTCAGTTGGAATAATGGATGCAGGGGGGAGGCCAATCGTATTAATTAGTCTATGAATTATTATTGCAGAATGCAGCTATCGAAAAGCATGATGAATTGAGATTGTAACTTTGAAAGGATCTGATCATTAATAATAATAATAATAATAATAATAATAATAATAATAATAATAATAATAATAATAATAATAATACTTACAAAAATAATAATAATAATAATAATAATAATAATAATTCTCCATTACAAAAAAAAATATATATATATATATTTCCCAAGTACCTACAAACCATAAACACTCCTTTACTATTATTGACACATTGCGATCATCGAACTCTCTCTCTCTCTCTCTCTCTCTCTCTCTCTCTCTCTCTCTCTCTCTCTCTCTCACTCAACCCGGTGGAGTATACAGTACACATCTTCAAGAATCAAAGAAATACAGCTCCATTGAAGAGGAGGAGAATCCACCGTGACGCCAAAACCGATTCCACTTCATCACAAGCCGATTATAGCCACGACAATTCAAGAGATTGCCGCAACAGAGCACAACGGCGATTCCCAACTTTATCATTGACTGCTGGATGATAAAACGAATCCTCAGGGAACGAAATCCACAGACATGGCAATACCTGAGACGGGAAATCTTTCCTAAGGCATATCGAGAAAGAAGACCGAACTCCTTATGTGAGCCAATAGTTTGCTCGTCTGAGTAGTGCAAGAGATAAAAACAAATCATCTAAATTTGCTTTTATAATATCTCTCTCTCTCTCTCTCTCTCTCTCTCTCTCTCTCTCTCTCCCTCCTATCACTGTATCACTGTCTTCTATGTATTTAAGAATTTGTTTGTTTATTAGAGAGCTCTCTCTCTCTCTCTCCCTCCTATCACTGTATCACTGTCTTCTATGTATTTAAGAATTTGTTTGTTTATTAGAGAGAGAGAGAGAGAGAGAGAGAGAGAGAGAGAGAGAGAGAAGATTTCTAGACAGTTTCGGTATATATTAACACAAACATCGCCCGCACATACGACGAAACAAGAAGGAGACTGATGAAGTTATACAGTAGTAGCAGGGGAAGTGCTAGACCAGAAGAGGATTTAAAAAATGCTGTAAAGAGAAGGAAATGGGTAAAGTTCTGGCTAAATGTTGCTGAAAAGGCGTTTTAACCTGGGGAACACAATCTCCAGAATTGGGATTGAATCGTGGACATTATTTTACAAACAGGGGGCTCACTCTCGACTCGGCAGTTAGAGAACAAACATGGCAGGATGTGAATTTTCGTTTTTCCATAAAGTCCTCCTGAAAGGAAACATCTGCGTGTTGTTTGTTTTTTCAAACAATCACGTAAAAACTTAGACATATAATCTTTATTATGAGACCATGTTCAAGAAAGTATGGATCTTCCGAGAAAACGATTCTGTACAAAATGATGTATTCAGACCGGGAAGGTCTGTTGCGCACAAAGTGAAACTGGGGAAAAATAAAGATAAAAGAGGGAAGAGAAAGACAAAATCAAGAACTTGTAGAGATGTGAAAGACGAGAATCAAACCAAGGAGCAGGATGGAAGTTTTCCGGTAGAGTTTAATGTTTACTTGACAGTTTTCAAATATTTCCATCTAACACGAAAACAAACCGGGGCTACAATTCTCCAGGTAATTGACCTTTTAGTACACACGAATAAAACATAATTGCAAAACTCAAATAATATACATCATTGTAAGAAATTATGGTTTACATCAGAAATAAACAAATACGAGCAAAGATTTACCTGCCTGAGAAAATAAAAAAAAATATTATAGCATGCTCGAAATTAAATGCAATAGAAACTGTAATAAAAATATAACTGAAAAATAAAAATTACCTTTAGTAATAAAACTTTAAATAAAAAAAATGAAAGCGTCAGCTTAAAATTTCTTCCGGTGGTATTTTTCATTCATTCATTCATTAATTAGAGAGAGAGAGAGAGAGAGAGAGAGAGAGAGAGAGAGAGAGAGAGACTAGTCTCTATATGACTGCCAGACATACAAAAACCTTGTATGCAATTCAGCAAAATAAACGGGCAATGTAAGGTCATCGCCATAAAACCACCTATCCGAGGAACACAAAGCGAATAAAACAGAGCAAAACTCGGGTCAGGCAACAACGCCGAGTATATCAGTGGGAAATATTTGGAAGTTTCAACTTCCACAGAGAAGGGAACGAGAAAACAGACAATATTCTCCTTTTATTGTCTTGATAAAGATCATGATGGATGGCCTGTTGAAGGATGGGGAGGTAGGGATCCCGGGATTAGAGGGGGAGGGTTTGGAGACAGTTGGTGCAGAAGAGGGAGGGAGGAATGTGTTTTTGTGTTGTCATAAAAAGAAAGATGAAAAATGCCTCTCCCTGGTATGAACAAAATTTCATGCGTCTAAGTATATGAAAATGATAATTTTCCTATAATAAATTACTTCCAACGCAATAACCAGTTAAATAAATAAATCGTTAATCGAAAAATTCTTATACCAAAGTTGACTGGAATCTAATTTTACCCGAAAATATTTACAACAAATAAAAAGAAAAGTAGAAAAAATTCACAGACTTCCTCATTTCCTTAACCTATTCCCATTTAGTCGCCATTTTCCGATTCCACTGGCTCCTGCCACTATAACAATGTCTTAAAACTGTACAATTACATTAATTCAGCATTGGTAAAACTCTTTCAAGAAATGTACATTTCAATTTATTTTCTCACTACATCTGTAAATTTTTCCTGATTTATTTCTATTCAATATCATAGCACGCACTTTTAATGCAATATATTATATATATATATATATATATATACGTATATAATATATATATATATATATATATACGTATATATATATATATATATATAATATATTGCATTAAAAGTGCGTGCTATGATATTGAATAGAAATAAATCAGGAAAAATTTACAGATGTAGTGAGAAAATAAATTGAAATGTACATTTCTTGAAAGAGTTTTACCAATGCTGAATTAATGTAATTGTACAGTTTTAAGACATTGTTATAGTGGCAGGAGCCAGTGGAATCGGAAAATGGCGTTCAAGAAAAAGTAAAAGACACAAAATCACATACATCTCATGAGTCGAGACCTTAAATTCTCACCAACTTTCAAAACACTTGATGTTTAACTAAAGAAAACTAACAAGTGTTACGCAGATCATAAACACTAAAGATTTAAGAGGATTTAGGTAGAAATCACAAACTAATTGTGGTGAAGAGAAGGTCGAAAGCACCAGATAAGGGACTATCATGTATATGTGTATGTATATATATATATATATATATATATATGTATATATATATATATATATATATATATAAATATATATATATATATATATATATATATATATATACGTATATATATATATATATATATATATATATATATATATATATATATATATATATATATATATATATATACATACACATATACATGATAGTCCTTATCTGGTGCTTTCGACCTTCTCTTCACCACAATTAGTTTGTGATTTCTACCTAAATCCTCTTAAATCTTTAGTGTTTATGATCTGCGTAACACTTGTTAGTTTTCTTTAGTTAAACATCAAGTGTTTTAAAAGTTGGTGAGAATTTAAGGTCTCGACTCATGAGATGTCTGTGATCTTGTGTCTTTTACTTTTTCTTGAACGCCACATTCTTATAGACATTTGAGACATCTGACTTTCTTTCCTTTTGGGAGGTTGACATCAGGAAGAAGAAAATAGGGTTTTGTGACATTCTTCATTTTCAGGGTGAAAAGGATCGAGTACTTCATATCTAAAGAGGATCTCATTAAACTGATGACGAGGAAAAGTTCAGTGTAGAAAACAAAGGTCTCTCTCTCTCTCTCTCTCTCTCTCTCTCTCTCTGTCTCTCTCTCTCTCCTCTCTCTCTCTCTCTCTCTCTCTCTCTCTCTCTCAACTTCATAAATTCCAGCATGCATTAGTTGAAACAATACTCTTTAAAACAAGGATTGCCACGGACAATTTTGCTAAGCTAAACACTGAAGATATCACAATATCAAATAAAATATAAGCTAAATATTTTTACTATTATCAGCCCCAACTCATCAGCGACAAAAGACTGTCACCCTTAAGAAGCCTTTGAATGTTTGCCTTTGAAAGACATGCTGAGATCAACACTATATATAGTAAAATCTGGAAGGAAATAAAAAACAAATTAAAGCGTGAAAGCAGCCAGAGAAACCACTTCAGGTTTTCTGCTTAAAATTGAAACCAAGCTAAAATCCACGAGAAACAACGCACTTAAATATGAGCAGTATATACCAAATTGTAATAATATATAAATAATAAATTGGCAATTTTTTTTTTTTAGTTATTTTTTATAAGAAAACTATCTGAATTTTAAAAATCCTATTTTCGAAAAACTTTTCCCTAAAGGTTTCCGTAAGATAGACATAAAAAATGATTGGTTTTCATAATGATAATTATGTGAATCATGTGAAAAATACCAACAATATTTGGCAGTTGAACAATTTAAAATCTAGTATGACCATTTTCATATTATTCAGAATCTATAAAAATCATTCATATTGAAATTATATACGGGGTCAATATCCGTTTAGGTTAAATACCGGCCTAAAAATGTAACGGCTTTAGTTAATAAGTAGTTTAGATATTTAGCAAATCTTGCAACCTTTTAAAAAAAATAATATGGATTGTTAAAACACAATATGATAAATTCTAGTACAAAACAGTAAACTAAATCCCTGTTATCTTTTATTTAAAAGAAAAAAAAATGTGAGTAACCGACATAAATAGCTTATAAACAAAGCTTCCACAGCAAAAACTGCATCAAATGAAAAATAATTTCAAAAACAAAATCAATAAATAAGATGAATTATTCAGCTATGGAACAACTACTCAGTTTACAGTAGGACATTCAAAGCAGGAGGTTAGAGATCTACTCAGCATAAAGATGACTTCGAATCTGTTGGGACTAATGTGGTTACATGTGTGTGCATACATGCAATTCTGTATCTAACTATCCCTGAAATTTAGCACAGAGAGAGAGAGAGAGAGAGAGAGAGAGAGAGAGAGAGAGAGAGAGAGAGAGAGAGAGAGAGAGAGAGAGAGAGAGAGAGAGAGAGAGAGAGGTAAAAGTGACGTTGAAAAGGGAGGCAGGAAACGGCATCAGTGAGTGGCGGATACGTCTGTCGGGAGAGGGCATCCATCCTTTACTAAAGGGAAACGCTACTCGATTGGTTTAGGGCTCCGGGTTCCGCAAGGGAGATAGGCTGCACAGATCCAGGCTTAGGTTATATATATTTTTAAGTCTAAAAGATTATTTTGGATTGTATTTAAGTATTGTATTGTATTGCTGGTCTTGCTAACATTACCATCTCTCTCTCTCTCTCTCTCTCTCTCTCTCTCTCTCTCTCTCTCTCTCTCTCTCTCTCTCTCTCTCTTATTAGGATGAAGCCATCGAGCAAAATATCCTCTACATAAGCTGATGGATTAACCTACTCACCCTGTAAAATATGTATTTATAGACATATGAAAAGGAATATTATTTCTTCACCATGTATTGCATCAAAAAGTATTACTACCACATTCATACTTGAGTTTTGCATCATGGATGAACTCCAAGTGCAAAAAAACTCCACAATATTAGCCACTTTATACTCCTACATGTACACAAAGACCTCACCAGCCCAGTAAAGAATTACCTTGTACACACAACACGTTACCTAGGTATAAAAACACATCCCCTTCAATACCCATTTTACGATATCACTTTCAAAGGCAGACTATCTTAGCTTGCAAAAATTCTAAAGCATAAAACCTATCACTTTCCATTTTTTCTGCATGATCAAACCATATAAAATAGTATTTGGATTTTTCTTTCCTCTTATGCTAAACCTTTTAGAAATGGCCTCAACCTCTCTCAAAATCACTATAAAAAAACCAAGCTGGTTAAATATCTCTTTCATATAAATAGAGACTTTCAAATGAAACAAGCAGGCAAGAATGCATTTCATTACTAAGAGATAACAGGAAAATAATATAAACATGACATATGAATGCAATGATCAAACTTCCCACCATTGCAAGGTGCAATTAGTCAAAGTATGCACAATGACTACATGGTGCAGAGCTCACCACACGAAAGTCCATGGAGAGTTCACGGTTTACCCAAATGTAAATGGGTAACATCCTACAATGAGAGGAAGAGGAGTGAAGTCAGCAAAATAAACACTAAAGGCTTCTGCCACTTAAGTATGATATATATATATATATATATATATATATATATATATATATATATATATATATATATATATATATATATATATATATATATATATATATATATATATATATGAGAAAGCTTTCGATTCTTGTCAAAACAACGGCATTAAGAGAAGCCCTTCAAAGACAAGGAATAGACGAATCTTATATTAGAACACTTGAAGACATCTATACAGGAAGTATAGTAATCCTAAAGCTACACAAAGATGGTGACAAAATTCCGATTGACAAAGATGTTAAGCAGGGACATCTCATCACTCCTAAATTATTCACAGTATGCGTAAAAGAAGTTTGTAAAAATTTAGATTTGGAAAATGTAGGAATCAATATCCATGAGGAATACTGTACCTTAACACCTTAAGATTTACAGTTGACATATTTCTGTCTAGTCTTTAGTGAATCATGGGAGGAACTGCAAAAGATGATATCAAATTTTAAAAGAGATAGCAGAAATGTGGGCCTGAAAATGAATATGAGTAAAACTATGATTGCATTAAAATGAAAATGCAGAGAACACAACAAATAAGATTTATGGATGAGCCTCTTAGGGGTTGTTAATGAATATACGTTCTTAGAGAAGTCAGTAAGTGTTTCCCCAGGACATGAGACCGAAATCAAGAGAAGGATAAGCATGAGATGGAGAATTTTTAATAAACAAAATGAGATTATGAAAATTAAAATGTTACTTTTTCTAAAAAGAAAAATATTTAATCAGGTGGTCATGCCGTTATAATTTATGCATCAGAAACTTGGAGCCTTACAAAAGCCTTAGATCATGAGCTACATACAATTCAAAGAGCTATAGAAAGAATAATGATCGGAATAACACTAGGACACATAAAAAAGCGACAAGAATGCGAGAACAAACTAAAGAAGAGGATATTCTAACAACATGTAAGAAAAAGAAATGGTTATGGGCTGGGCATATAATGAGAATGACAGATAGTAGATTGACATTAAGCTTAACCGAATGGGATCCCTAGAGATTACAAAAAAGGCAACGGAAGGAAGAAAAGACATCGGATTGACGAACTAAGAAATTTTGCGGATAAATACTGGCAGAGAAAGACCATAAACAGACGCAAGTGGGAGGACATGTCTGAGGGCTTTGTTCTGCAGTGCACTAGTAATGGCTGATGATGATGATGATATATATATATATATATATATATATGTGTGTGTGTGTGTGTGTGTGTGTGTGAAAGCTTTTGATTCTGTCAAAACAACAGAATTAATGAAAGCCCTCCAAAGACAAGGAATAGACGAATCTTATATTAGAACACTTGACGACATCTATGCAGGAAGTATAGCCATCCTAAAGCTACATAAAGATAGTGACAAAATTCCGATTGAAAAGGGAATTAGGCAGGGGCATTCAATCTCTCCTAAATCATTAACATCATGCCTAGAAGTTTTTAAAAATTTAGATTGGGAAAATGTAGGAATTAATATTAGTGAGAAATACTGTACTTTAAAAACTTAGAATTTTCAGATGATATAGTTCTGTCTAGTCTCTAGTGAAACATGGGAGGAGCTGCAAAAGATGATAAAAATGAATATAGAAAGCTGAAATGTAGGCCTGAAAATGTATATGAGTAAAACTAAGACTATTCAATGAAAATGAAGAGACAACTACAAATAAGATATATAGACGAATCTCTAGAGATTTTTAATGAATATACGTTCCTAGAACAGACAGTGTTTCCCCAGGACATGAGACCGAAATTAAGAGAAGGATAAATATGAGATGGAAAGTTTTTGCTAATCAAAATGAGATTATGAAATTTAAAAAATATCACTTTTTCTTGAAAGAAAAATATTTAATCAGTTGGTCATACCGTTTTGATTCATGCATCAGAAACTTGGAGCCTTACTAAAGCCTTAGATCATAAGCTAATTGCAATTCAAAGAACAATAAAAAGAATAATGATGGGAATATCACTATGAGACCGAAAAAGAGCAAATGAATACGAGAACAAACTAAAGATGAGGATATTCTAACAACATGCAAGAAAAAGAAATGGTTATGGACAGGATATATAAATAGAATGACAGATAATAGATGGACATTAAGCATAACCGAACGGGTCCCTAGAGATTGCAAAAAGAAAAAAAAAAAAAAAAAAAAAAAAAAAAAAAAAAAAAAAAAAACAGCGGAAGGAAGAGAAGACACTGGATTGACGAACTAAGAAAGTTTGCGGACGAAGACTGCCATAGAAACACCACAAACAGACGCAAGTAGGAGGACATGTCTGAGGTCTTTGCTCTGCAGTGCACTAGTAATGGCTGCTGATATATATATATATATATATATATATACATATATATATATATATATATATATATACATACATACATACATACATACATACACTGTATCTGTATATACGTGTGCGGGTAAGACAGAAGGAAAATAAGTAAGATGTGATGGTAAAGGTGGAGGCATCCATAGATATATCTTTCAGACAAAGTATTTACTCCCATCTCACCACACATTAAGGATAATTATCCTTCTTCCCTGGGGCACACAATTATCTAGCTACGAACATCCATATGCTGATCAATCTAAAATTACAACGGATAAGAAAATATATGACACATGTGAATTACTAATATCATTAATGTTATCTTTATTATCTTTTTACCTGAAAAATGCACATGTACTGAAAAAACAAGTTAACGACCATTAGATAACGAAGCATCTTCCAAGGAACCAAAAAAAAAAAAAAGAAAAATGTGAGGCGATGAAGGAAATAAAGAAGCTCATATACAATGAGGGATGAACGGGAGTGAGACCGGGATAAAGGAAAGAATCCACAATGGCTGATGGGATGCCATTAATGGGCCTTGTGAAGGGAATTTTGGATAATTGGATCACGTATCAAAGGTCCTCCACAGCTAACGAGCAGTTGCCGGTGTGCTTTTAATTAAAGGTTTCTACCTTCGGATTTTCTGATGAAACCCAAGTTACAAATCTCAAAGAGTGTCTTTTTTATATCATAGTAAACCATGAGTAGCATTCTCTGAAAAAGTGAAAAGGTTTTCAAACCTCATTCAAAGGGTTAAATTTATGGAATAAGGGGGTATAGAGTCTGCCATTCTTGATCCCACAAGTATAACTGCTAGTTCCACAGAGAAGTTTTTCACTAAGGAAGACACGGCTTGAGTAATATTATTAATGATTTTTAATTTCTTAATGTCCATAAGAACTATTGTGCACTTCACCAATATGATGTGCACACACCTGAATTTGTGTTTATTACGAATATACTTTGGATCTGTTATTACTGTACATCATAACTGCTGTGTACCTTAGGGTCTGTACATTTCAGAAGTGATATGCCTTTGCAAATCCATCGTAAAAACTTATTTCATAATGTTAAACTTTATATTAATTGCAATTTTGTATTCAATCTTCTATCGTTTGCTAATAAATGTGAATATTAAAGCCATCTACCAGAACTGAGACAGAATCCAGCCATCGGTAAGTTCCATAGACTATATCGTTTCCCGAAGCGAAGGCATGTATTATTCGGAACTAACAGTAATCTAAAACACTGTTTGAGAGTTTGCATAATTATATTTCTTTTATTATCCCAGAAGTACGCTAGAAAAAAAATTCTATGCAATCAACAGATACTATTTTAAAGATCACTTTATTTTTATCATATCTTTCAATGGTAATCCCTACCATTTAAAACTTAGCCTAAGAAAGGCTTAGCACTTTTGAATTTTTATTAAAGTTGAGTTGTTCTTTCAAGAAATTGTCATTTTATTAACGGGTTTATATTCTTGATTTCACAAACTTCTTACTTGTAACTAAAAGATAAGCAAAAAATGCAGCTTGTACACATAAACATGTAAACGAAATAATAATAACTTTCAATGTGCTAGTTTTTATATTACTAATACATTTTGTTTCATTCTTCACCAATATCTAAAATATTCGAGAGAGAGAGAGAGAGAGAGAGAGAGAGAGAGAGAGAGAGAGAGAGAGAGAGAGAGAGAGAGAGAGAGAGAGAGAGAGATTGAAATATGAATTGCTTTTTCAAGGGGTATGAATGAGAGGAATCGCTTTGCAAGGGGTATTGAATACGGGGTCGGCTTCATATTACGTTTCTGAATTTTATTATTTACACAGTATTGAAGTTTTTTTTCGGTGTTGTGTAGAGTGATCACATATGTATAATAGATTGCAAATTATCTATACAAATAAATATGTCTTATTTGAAATTAATTTGAACCTTTTATAGATTATACAATATACAAAGTAAAGTTTGAAACTAGTTTAAAGTTTTAAAGGCTGCTCATAAATGACACACGCAAGGGACTGTGACATTGCCCTATCAAGCATGACAATCCCCTAGAGACTAACCATGTATACATATGATCAGTGCCCAAGGCACCTCTCCACCCAAGCTAGGACTAAAGATCGCCAGGCAATGGCTGCTGATGACTCAGCAGATAAACTATAGGCTCCGCCAAACACCCCATCCTTAGCTCACAAGGATGATGAGGTTGCAACGATCAAAGCAACTCCACAGTCTGACGATCACCAATCAGAGACGTTACTACATAGGCCACCACAACACCAGTCGGTTTTCTTCCCAACTCTCGATGAAGAGGTAATAATAATAATAATAATAATAATAATAATAATAATAATAATAATTTTGTTGTTATTATGCTATATTTTTATTATAATGAACATTACTCTTAGTAATAACATTATTACCAATGTTATTACAATTATTATCACCATACTATTACTAGAAACGTATAAAAAAATCTCATAAAAGAATGAATATAAAATCAAAAGCAAAAAGCACCCGAAAAAAAGTGAATACTACAAGAGAAAGATCATCAAAGCAGCAACAGACATAAATAAGTTATATCGTCTCCTGAATGGTATAATGGGCAATGTAAAAGAAAAGAAGCTACAGTACTTGATGGATACAGGGACCAGGAACTAGCAAATAATTTTCTAGCATTCTTTAAAAACAAAATTGAAAATATAACCAGGACATTTGTAAATACTCAACATCAGATTAATGATACACCAGGAACGCAGACAAAATTAATACGATTTAACAACATAACACAAGATGACATCACCAGAATTATCAAGAGAGCAAAGAAAACAAACTGCGCGATCGATCCTATGCCAATATCTAAAGTAATTGGAGAGAGAGACTTTTCTAGTCTAGCCGAAACAATAATGAGAATAGCAAATGCAAGCATTGATGAATGTAAGTTTCCCAAAATCTGAGAAAATGGCTATAGTCACACCAGTTCTGAAAAATGCACTGGACTACCAGGAATTAAGCTCATATAGACCTATTTCAAATCTATCCTTTGTCTCAAAAGTGCTTGAATATGTAATTCTTGAACAACTAGTCAGCCACTTAGAAGTAATAGAAGCTTTGCCTGACAACCAATCTGCTTACAGAAACTATACTCTACGGAGATAGCCATCTGCTCTGTTGTAAATATGCTAGAAATGATGGATGAAAATAAATGTGGCATCTTAATACTGCTCGATCTCAGTGCTGCTTTTGATACAGTGGTGCATGAACTGCTACTAAATGATCTACGGTCCATCGGCGTTGAAGATCAAGCCTTCGAATACCTAAAAGACTACTTAGTTGGTAGAAATTACTGTGTACAAATTGGAAACTCTTATTCATCATATGAACCCTTAAACAGTGGGGTACCCCAGGGGTGTGTACTTGGCCCCAATCTTATTCTGCATCTATACTATTGGTCTATCGAAGATGCTACAAAGGCATGGCGTGAAGTTTAAACTATTTGCAGATGACACACAATTTTACTTCTCCATAAATGATATACATGACACTACTGAAACTCTAAACCGAATCCTTGATAGTGTTAGAGAATGGATGACATTTACACAACTAAAATTAAATGAAAACAAAACTGAATTCATGGTGTTGGGCAAGAGAAACAGCGGGAGAAACTTAGGTGATATTCAAATGAACATAAATAATGACTCGGTGCCGATATCTAGTAAAGTTCGAGATCTAAGTGTATTTCTTGACTGTTACCTGTCTCTAAATGCCCAAATAAATAATGTAATAAAAACTGCTGGTTATCATCTAAGAAATATTGCGTTTATAAAAAAGGACCTGAACGAAAATTTTGTAAAGAAATTTGTGATAAACTGTTACTACCAGGATTGACTACTGTAACTCTACGCAATTCCATTTATTACAATTTACCAAAAGTGCAACTTAAGAAAATTACAAAACATAACAGAGGAGCAAGTATGATAAAAGGTGTCCCACCTAGAGAAAGGATTACCCATATACTAATCGATTTACACTGGCTGCCGATTAAAGCGATAATTAAATTTAAAATATGTACAATAACCCACCAAGTTATCAGAACCGGGTATCCAAAATACTTTAAGAGAATTACTACATATTGCGCAGCCAACAAATCGCGTTGACACAATAATAGTTATAGATGGCTTCAAACTGTTGGAACCTAGATTTATGTCTACTTTAGGCTCCAGAGCCTTCAAATATGCGGCCCCAAGACTATATAATAAGCTCCCACGAAACATTCGAATAATTGAAGACATTAAGGCTTTCAAGAGAAACTGAAGACTTTCTTATTTCATTAATCTTTTGACAGTGACAATTTAACAATAAACGAACAATACGCGATATGAAACGTTAAATACTCTGAACGAACAAGGTAAAACGACAGTGGAGGTCCTGTAGAGTGAGGTTCCCCTGCTGTATGGGACCGAAAAAGCAGCCATCAAAGTAAAGTAAAGTAAATAGAAAACATTGCCTATATTATGTAACACAAGTATACTTCATACACGCTCATATACCAATGCTATTGCTTTTTTATCTCTCGCTCTCTCCCGCACTGATAATAGAAAAACCTGTTTCAGCTTGTCATTGCATGTTTCACATCAATGGTATTTTGTACCATTGTTGCCCTTAACCGTTTGTATGTAAACTCGTTATCTTGTTGGACAAGGTCAGTTATATACATTCATCTCGCCTTTCTGTTAATACCAAACAGCTACCTCCTTGCGACAGACCACCAGCGGACCAGCCTGACACTGCCTTTTTGCCCACTACTGCGCCCTACCCATTTTACAATGCTGCTCACAAACCCTCACTCTTTGACTCATCCCGAATCATGGAACTGCCGCCCTCCACATACAGAGAATCGTTTGCCTGGTTACAGCATGCTGAAGTTCAGTTTTACATCAAGGGCGTGACTCGATCCAGCAGCAAAGCAGACTATGTCATCGCAATGATCCCTGAGGACAGTTTTACTGAAATCTCCAATTGGCTTGGCTACCAAAGGGATGCCCCAATAGTGTATAGCACCCTCAAAACATACCTCTTGGAGCAGTACTTACCATCGCCAGCCACTCGTATAGCCAAGATTTTTCAGCTCTCTCAACAGCTGTTGAAGAGTATCACTCGCCTGCCACATGCTACAGCCGGCTATCCTCAGGAAGTGAACCTACTTCGTGCCCTTTTGGTATGACGCCTACCAAATCCTGTACATGCTGCAAGATGTTGATACCATGCCCTTGAAGGACCTTATGACCAAAGTTGGTACCCTTAAGGACAGCCACTTCACCACCTTCAAGACCTCCATCAATGCCTCCACGCCTGATGAAGAGGACAACTATTCAACACTGACTGAAGTTAACATGAATGCAGTAAGACACAGATGCCCACCTGGTGACATGCCAGAGCAGTTACAAAGCCACCCACCACCCCCATATACCTCCCTTTGCTTATACCCGAACCAGCGCCCTTAACAGCCACTTACTGACGCCTATCAGCTGCAGTTCTGCTACTTCCACTCCAGATTCAAGGCTGCTGTTAAGAAATGTGCCGACAGTTGTCGGTGGCCCAAAATTTTAGGTAAGCCATCCCAGTCACTAATCTTTTCTTTCTACATGATGTAGGTACGGGTGTGTGCATTTTGGTAGACACTGCTGCTTGCCGATCCCTTCTACTACCAATGTCACTCTACCCAGGACATGACGTAGTCATTATAAGCCTGCTGACGTCCGCCACCTACCACACACAGGTACGAGACACTCACACTACAGGTTGGGAGCACGAAATACCATAGGAAGTTCGTCGTTGCCGAAGTAATATAGCCAATACTCGGTGCAGATTTTCTCGCTCACTCATATTCGTCAGCACCTCTTCAACACAAGCCACATCATGAAACTGACTCCAACCTCGCACTCCACATCACTGTCTGGCACTAGATCATTTGACATCCGCTAAATGAATGTTCAGTGAAATGGAAGAAATGGGCCTTTGCCAAAAGGCCTCAAGCCCATGGTCATCATCCTTATACATCATCCTGAAGAAGGATGGCTCCATGTGCGCTTGCGTGGATTTTGTGGGGATTCTAGATATTTAAATATGCAGACAGAACTGGATCACTACCCCCTCCCAAACATCGCCACCTTTACCTCCTACTTACTCTAAGCGATGGTGTTCTCCACTCTTGACCTCCTGGAGTATTATCAGGTGCCCATGACCCAAAGAAATATCCCCAAGAACGCCATCACCACCCCCTTTGGTACATACACATTCAATTACTCGTGCTTTTAATTTCGCAATGCTGGGGCCACTTTTCAATTCCTCATGGAAGGCATTTTAGGGGACCCCTTCTGCTTATGTTACGTGGACAAAATACTTGTGTTTTATTCCTTTAAAGAGGAACACCTCCATCACCTACGCATCATTTTCGACCGCCTACAACAGAACGCCTAGTAGTCCGGTAAGACAAGTGTACCTTTGGAGCCAACAAAGTATCGTTCTTATGGCACTGCATCCCTCCTGAAGGCGTCCACCCACTCCCTGGGAAGATATCAGCTGTTCAGATCTTCCCCATAACCTCGACCATCAAAGTACTACAAAAATTCTTGCCACCTCTACGCCTCCCTCAGCGACAATTATCAAGCTAAAAAGGGGTGTAACCTCAAAGGAGAAATAGGAATGTGAACCGTAAAAGTATCATCTGGATAAGAAAGCAATGGCACCAATATCTTCCAAGAGATGAAATATTGCAACGCCCAAGCCAGCATTTCACCAACAAACTATTCTAACGCAAATTAGAGAGAAAGAGAATTCGTTTCCCACTAATTTTCCCCCTGAAGAATTCTTTCTGCTCTTCCAATCACCCAAGATAACTCTCCTCCAATCCATGCAGTGACTCCCAACTAATCCCTTCTCCCTTCCAATCTGCATCGAATGTTAATCACGTCCCATTGTCAGGATCCCTTTTGGGTTGTCTGCTGACGTCAATTATTATTTCAATTTAAAGGGTTGTTAACCTTCTTCTTTCCATTTTATTCTATTAGATCTAAGAACCAGATCAACTTCTTGAAAGGGAATCGAGTAAGTAAAGAGATAGAAAAAGAAACCTTCCCATAACCACGTCGTATTTATGTCGTATTTATGGCCCCAATAAAGGATAAATAAGCTTTCTCATATAGTGTTACCACAAAACTTACTGTACTATGGTTTTATTTCATCACAATACTAAGTTTGTCGCAAGTTTTAGTGGTGATAGTCAAAGGAGCCAGGCATTTTACTGGAAGCCCAGACCCCCACCCATTACAACTGAGTAGGAGTTATCATCTAGTTTTTACAAATACGTGTTTGTAAGTGGGTTTCTGAAAAAAAAATAATCGTTTGTTTTTCAAACAAGAATACCTCTGGCATTCGTTCACCTCCAGTCTTAGTTATTATTATTATTATTATTATTATTATTATTATTATTATTATTATTATTATTATTATTATTATTATTATTAGCCAAGCTACAACCATAGTTGGAAAAGCAAGATGCTATAAGCAGGGAAAAATAGCCCATTGAGGAAAGGAAATAAGGAAATAAATAAATGATGAGAATACATTAACAATATGTCATTCTAAAAACAGTAACAGCGTCAAAACAGATATGTCCTATATAAACTATTAACAACGTCAAAAACAGATATGTCATATATAAACAATAAAAAGACTCATGTCAGCCTGGTCAACATAAAAACATTTGCTCCAACTTTGAACTTTTGAAGTTCTACTGATTCAACTACCCGATTAGGAAGATCATTCCACAACTTGGGCCTTAACCTTTACTCAAGCTTATCTTTGCACATTTGCAGGGACTGTTTACGCACGAATAAATCTTGTTTACAAATACAATAAAAATCATCTATTGTTTTTTTTTTTTCTTTTTTTTTTTTTGGAGTGAGTAGACGCAACAAATTTCTTTTTCTTAAGAAATATATCTATTCTGTTGGAACATGGCCAAATTCCTTATGAAACAGTACTTTTTTATTTAATCCTTTAGATGAACTATATAAAAGGAACTATATAAAAGGAAGAGAAAATGGAGAAAAAATTACTATCCAATGTCCTTTTGAAGTCCAGGTCAGAAAAAACAAGCCGAGTCCAAATATATTAAAGCTCAAACATAATTCCAAAGGTATAAATGCAATGCAAAACACGATACTAATAATTCTATAATAGCAAACTAAAGGCAAAATCAAATGCTCAAATCTTTATTGCGCTTTAAATGGACGTACTTGTAAAATTTGAGAATTTACAACAACACAGTTAATCAGAAATATGCAAATGAATGAACGTCACTATAATCCACAAGATTAGTAGTTGTGTAATCTCCCAGCCGAGATGAAACCAATCTATCCTAGACTATTATATTTATTTTTTTTCTTTTGTCATATAATGAATAAAATTCTGGTGTTTGGTCTTCAGCAGCTAAAACTTAGGGCATAAATTTTTCAAAATTCTAACCATCTGTCGTATTCAGATCTTCCCAGACCGTATCATAAACCACACTACTAAGTATACAGTTAAATCTAATTGATTTTCTGTTGATTAGGCTCAATAATGAACAGTATTTAAAGAAATTTACTCCAGGTGTGACCAAAATGTGGAATGATCTCAATCTAATTACTGAATTAGAGTAACCTCAGGTGTTCAAACTTGGTGCGACTGCTTTTT
Organism: Palaemon carinicauda; assembly: GCF_036898095.1. Classification (NCBI taxonomy): domain Eukaryota; kingdom Metazoa; phylum Arthropoda; class Malacostraca; order Decapoda; family Palaemonidae; genus Palaemon; species Palaemon carinicauda. The sequence continues at coordinate 31,419,166 of NC_090742.1, forward strand.
CGTTGAACAGATTGACACACGTCTTATTTCGAATTTTACCAGTTATTCATCTATCTCTTATTTTTCTAATAATATCTAATAGTTTTTGTTTTTCCTCTCAAATGTATTTAATACTTATCAATTTATTCCTTGGGCGTAGAGTAATCTACTTTTCCAACGAGGGTTGTAATAATAATAATAATAATAATAATAATAATAATAATAATAATAATAATAATAATAATAATAACTCTTATATAGTGAAGAACATTTCAAAAGCATATAAAATGGCGATAATAAAGTCCCAAAACAAATATAAAACAAATGAAACCAATTCCATTTCTAAAACCTACCATACATAACTGCATTGATTACCATATAAAAAATAACCATGGATGCCCAATTTTTTTTCTGTGAGACCATATGAATAAATGAATTTTAAAATACCTAGAATAAAAAAAAAAATCCTTTGAATGAAAATGTCATCTCCAAAGGGGTGAGACAGAAAGAGGAAAAGAACAAGGATTGGTGTCCTTTCATCTCTCTCTCTCTCTCTCTCTCTCTCTCTCTCTCTCTCTCTCTCTCTCTCTCTCTCTCTCTCTCTCTCTCTCTCTCTCTCTCTCTCTCTCAAACTCCAACCCACAGCTTTCCTTACCTACCCATCTATCAATCTTTCTAACTCTCCCAAACTATCTTTCTATCTACATAGTTTTCAAGCTGTGAAAATGTTCGTGCAGTGCACCCAAGGATATGGAAAGCAAAGAAAAAATTTCTCATCGTGAAGAAAATTAAATACAAATAATAGAACACATTCGTATGCATACAACCAATTTACATTTATATGGAGGTAGGTCGTCCTTCCTATATTTTCGTATGCTTAGCTTCCTTTGAGAGATGCGAATTCGAACAACTTCATACACATACTCACAAAATTTGGTCTTACATATGCTGTATGTATGGATACACACACACGCGCGCACACACACACACACACACACACACACACACACACACACACACATATATATATATATATATATATATATATATATATATATATATATATATATATAGATATAGATAGATAGATATATAGATATATATACATATATATAAATAAATATATATATATATATATATATATATATATATATATATATATATATATATATTTATATATATATGAATAAATATGTGTATATATATATGTATATATATATATATATATATATATATATATATATATATATATATATGTGTGTGTGTATATATATATATATATATATATATATATATATATATATATATATA
>NC_090742.1:31425455-31427955 GCF_036898095.1 Palaemon carinicauda
GATTGCGGTCAGGAAGTTCGTATGATTTTAGTGCTGCCTTTGACCGTGTTAATCATGATGCCCTTGTTTTCAAACTCAAACAGTGGGGAGTGGGTGGGTCGTTTCTTAGCATCATTTTGAAATTTTAAGTAGTACATCGCAGAGTTATTGTTGATGGGCACCATAGTGAGTATAGGAATGTGATATATACATATGGCACGTGGTTTGGTCTAGAAAACAAGCTTGTTGCTTATACAGATGATGCTACTCTCTTTGCATCAATTCCATCTCCTAGAGTTGCTAAATCCCTTAATAGAGATCTAGCTAAAATTAGTGCATGGTGCAAATTATGGGGTATGAAGTTGAATCCTAACAAAACTCAAAGTATGATTGTAAGTAGGTCAAAGACCGTGGCTCCTCAACATCTGGATCTCATCACTGATAACGTTTCTTTAACTTTGTATGACTCTTAAAATTTTAGGTGTGATTTTCGACATCAAATTAACTTTTGAGAAACACATTAGGTCTATGTCTTCTTGAACTGCACAAAAAAATTGGCTTATTGAGAAAGTCTTTTAAGATTTTTGGTGATCAATCTATTCTGAAGAAGTGTTTTAATTCTTTAATTTTTCCTCGTTTCGAGTATTACTCTCCTGTCTGGTCTTCAGCTGCTGATTCTCACCTTATTTGTTGGACAAGAACTTACGGTCTATTAAATTTCTTATTCCTGATCTAGATATTAATCTCTAGCACCATCGTTCAATTAGTTCATTATGCATGTTGCATAAGATTTTTCATAATTCTGACAATCATTTAAATTCAGATATTTCCGGACAGTTCCATCCTGTTCGTAATACTATATATGCAGTTAATTCTAATAGTTAGGCCTTCTCCATCACGAGGCTCAATACTACACAGCACTAGGATGTTTTATTCCAGCTGTGACCAAGTTGTGGAATGATCTTCCTAGTTTATATATGACATATCTCTTTTGACATTACTTTTTTTAGAATGATCTATTGTTAATTTGTTCTCTTCAGTTATTTATTTCCTTATTTCCTTTCCTCACTGGGCTACTTTTCCCTATTGGAGCCCTTGGGCTTATAGCATCTTGCTTTTCCAATTAGGGTTGTAGCTTGGATAGTAGTAGTAATAATAATAATAATAATAATCGGGTAGTTGAATTGGTAGAACTTCAAAAGTTCAAAATCGCAGTAAATGTTATGTTGTAATGGCTTACGTAAATCCTTTTAAGATCTTCATCAGCTTCAGGTATATCACTCAAATTATTCCCTTCATATCTCTTATTCATGACCTTACTAAAGTGTTCCATCCAACATTGTCTTTCTTCATCTTCTGTTGTTTTAATAGATCCATTTCTCTTTTGGATGGGTATATAATTCTTCTTTGCCCCAGTCGAGATTTCATTAATAATTCTACGAGCAATTCTTACACCAAAGCCACTTCTTGAATTCATAGCTTTGTCAGCCTCCTCTGCTTTACTGTCTATATATTCTCACCAATCATTCCTGGCTTTTGACCTCACTATCAATACTGGAATACTTAGCATGCTCTACCTTGTAATTTTCATTACTTCTTCGAAAACATTCAACAATCAATTTATGTCTTTGTCTCCTTTATATAGTATTCCAAGTATCATTTGATATTCATGGTTTTCTCCCTGTAACTGTGTGTCCCAAGACTTCACTACCAACTGAGTGATATATATTCTTAATATCACACCATTCTCCATTAATTTCTGCTCTACGTCTCTTAGAGTTTCTAAAACTGCAAATCGACTCCTACACTCAATTGCATATGTTTATATATATATATATATATATATATATATATATATATATATATATATATATATATATGTGTGTGTGTGTGTGTGTGTGTGTGTGTGTGTGCGTGTGTATACAAACACACACTAAGTAAACAATGGTGGCTACGAGAGAAAACAGCGAAATAATCACTATGATGAATTTAGTTACTATGAGATTCAGGGCCCCTGTAACACGGTTTTTTCGCAATAACTTTTTTTTCTATGAATTTCATAAATATAACGCTTATTCAGAATGCACATTATATCTACACACAAATTTTGACTATATTCTGCATTACGTAGGTTGAATAAATTTGGTACTTTATTAAGTAAAAGTGACGATTTTTGAAGACGGGCCAACTTACTCAGAGAAAAGGTTTCGAACGCACTTGTTACGTAACTTATGACGGCATTTCTTCTCTCTTTCTCGATCGATGATTGGTTATACGTAACGAAGGCTATACCTCTGCCAACAATAACACAAAAGTGTAAATAAAAGCAAAGCAGTACACCTTTATGAACTCTGAAACCTCTCCACTGATAATTGTCATAATGAACAAACGAACAAAATATGTTAATAAATACAAAAACACTTCGATTATTTGTCTAAATCCCAAAATAAGTTTCCTAAGAAATTACAGTCTACTTTATAGGTCACAATCAGATTGACAAAGTGTATGGAATAGTTGGTAA
>NC_090742.1:31432955-31465455 GCF_036898095.1 Palaemon carinicauda
ATCCACTAACACATATACTAGTTAAAACACCCCATCTAATCTCAATAACTCGATTACAAGTCATCCAACTTCAATAACTCCCAAACACTCCATCCAGCCTCAACAGCCTTACTAACAATCACCATACAACCTAAAAAAATTGCTATCACTCTCCATACAACCTTAATAAACTCACTAATTCTCTCCATATAACCTCAATTTATTACAACATCCATTCAATCTCAATAACTCGCTAACACCCATTCAACCCCAATAATATCACTAACACTTCATCCAAATTTAATAAACTCACTAACACTCCATCTAACCCCAATAAACTCACTAACACTCTCTGTCCAAACCTCAGTAAACTTGCTAACTCTCACCATCCAACATCAATAAACTCACTAGCACTTCACCTAACCTAAATAGACTCGCTAACACTCCTCATCCAACATCAATAAACTCACTAACACTCTCCACCTAACCTCAATAACATCAATAACACTCTACATCTAACCTCAATAAACTTGCTAACACAATCCATCCAACCTCAATCAACTCACTCCCATTCTCCATTTAACCTCAATAAACTAGTCAATGCTCGCAATTTAATCTCAATAACTCGATTACACTTTTCATCTAACCTCAATAACTCCAAACATTCCATCCAACCTCAATAGATGCACTAACGCTCCCCATCCAACTTCAATAATCTCGCTAACACCCTCCATCTAACCTCAACAACTCTATTACACTCTCCAGTTAACCTCAATAAACTCATTAACATTCTCCATCAAACTTCAATGATCACGCTAACACTTTCTATCCAACTTCAATAATGACAATAACACTTCCCATTGATCCTCAAGAAACTCGTTAACACTCTCCAGCCAATCTTGATAACTAACGTAAATTCTCTATCTAACCTTTAAAACTTCCTAACACTTCATCCAACCTTTCATAAACTTGTTAAAACTCTCCATCTAACGTTAATAATGTCGCCAACGATCTACCTACCCTCAATAAACTCGATAAGACCGTCCATCTAACCTCAATACTCTATTACACTCTCCATCTAATTTCAATAAACTCATTAAAATTCTTCATCCAACTTCAATATATTCATTCACTCTACCCATCCTCAATAAACTCATTAACAGTCTCCATCCAATCTCAATAACTAGGTAACACTACAGCCCACCTCAATAACTCAACAACAATCTATATAACCTCATTAAACTCGCTAATGTTCTCTCCCCATCCACCTCATAAACTCACTAACACTCCATCCCACCACTTAATAGCACTCTCCATTAAATCTTAATAAACACACTAATGCTCTCCATGCAGCCTCAATAAAGTCACCAATACTCTTCATTTAACCTCAGTAAACTCATAACACTCTCTATATAACCTCATTAAACTCGCTAATTCTTTCCATTCAACCTTAAAAACTCACTAACATTCCATCCATTCTCAATAAATTCGCCAATGCTCTCTAACTGACCTCAATAAACTCGTTAAAACACTTCACCCAACATCAATAAACTTGCTAATTCTCTCCATTCAACCTCAATTACTCGCTTTCACTCTACATCCAACCTCATTAACTAAGCAACACTCTCCACCAAACCTCAATAACTCGTTTACTTTCCCTCCAACCTCAATAAACTAATTAACTCTCCATCCAACATCAATAACTCACTCTTCATTCAGCCTCAATGAACTCACTAACACTCTCCATCCATTCTCAATAAATTCCCCAATGCTCTCCATGCAACCTCATTAAACTCATAAACACTCTCCATCCAACCTTAATAACTCGTTCATTCTCCATCCAATTTCAATAAACTCAATAACATTCCATCCAAACTCAATGAACTTATCAACACTTTTCATTCACCCTCAATAACTCGCTTACTTTTTATCCAATCTCAATAAACTCGCTAACACTTTCCATCCATTCTCAATAAATTCACTAATGCTCTGCACCCAATTTCTATAAAGTTAATACCATTCTCCATCCAACCTCAATAACTCGTTTACTCTCCATCCAACCTCAATAACTCGTTTACTCTCCACCCAACCTCAATAAACTCACTAACACTTTCCATCAATCTTCAATAAACTCGCTAACACTCCATCATCTTCAAAAAACTCACTAACACTTTCCCCCAAACCTCAGTAAACTGACTAACACTCTCCATCTAGCCTGAATAACTAGCTTACAGTCTCCAACCAACCTCAATAAACAAACTAAGACTCTCCATCCAGACTCTGCAAACTCACTAACACTCTCCATGTAACCTCTATATACTCACTAACACACTCCATCTAACCTATAAAAATTCGCTAGCACTGTCCATCAAACCTCAATAAACTCGCTGCTACTTTCCATAAAACATTCTTATTCTTCATATGAATCTCATTCCTGTACTTATATTTCTTTCATAGTTCTCCGTTTAGAGCCAAAACCATCAATATAATTTTCTAACAAATATCACAACTCTCTGTTACAAGCGCCACGGGTACTTGAGGCTACTTATAGACTGATCTATTATAACAGAGTCGTCCCCAAAGACAGAAAAAAAAAGATGTGAACAATCTCTCACGTAAAAAGCCAATAAACAGAAGTTCTTAAAACCATGGGGATATTTTCCATTAGTCATCATAAAATAGTCCATCATGATAATTTAATCTCGTGTTAGTCTCAACCTGGATAAAAAGAGAACGATTCTATATGCAAGTCAGCGTTTATAAAATTTGGAATAACCTTAGCAATCGGTCAATTGGTCATAAGTGAACAAAATAACGAATAGAGTAAGAAAGTTTAATCAAATCAAAACATCCACTAAAAAAAAATGAATAAAATCAAAATTGCCGCTAAAACTAATAACTATAGGTGGTTGGCCACCATAATTTCATAAGGCAACACATAACATTGAAAGGCAACAATGATAAAAGAAAAAAGTATTACATCACATACGAATTGTGTACGCAAGAAAAAAAATGCTATCAATTCCTGTTTCTGATACATACACACACACACACACACACACACACACACACACACACACACAAATTACTTTTCGAAAGTAAATTCAGATATCCCCCCGCCAAAAGAAGAAAAAAATAAAAGTTGTCAAACCTCGACCATCCTTTTGGTCCATCCAAAATCGTGTTAAGCGCGAGTTATCTGCTAAATAGAGTTGTCCTCAAAACTGCATAATGAAGAGACAATTTACATAATCACTAACGTTATTACCTTAAAGATATTGTCTCATAAATCACCTAAGTTGAGTGATAATAGCAAGCTTGCCTTAGCAATATCTTTTAATCCATCAGTGAGAAACAATAATGCAGACAAGATTAAATGGAAATACAAGGGAATAATAATGAAGAAAGAGAAATGGAAATAAAGGGGAATATCATCGCAGACAAAAGAAAATGGGAATAATAACGCAGACAAAAGGAAACTGGATTAAAGAGGAATGATAAAGCAGACAAGAGATATGGGAATACAGGGGGAATAATAACGCAGACGAGAAGAATCGAAAATAATAACGCAGACAAAGGTAAATTGGAATAAAGGGGATAATAATGCAGACAGAGGGAACAGGGAATAAAAGGGAATAACGGGGAAATGGGAATGAGGGACATTAATAACTTAGACAAAAAGAAACGGGAATAAAGGGAAACGATAACGCAGACAAGAAGAATTGTGAATAAAGGAGAATAATATCATAGATATTATGAATTGTTAAAAAGGGAAAATAATATCGAAAAGGGAAATGGCTATGAAGGAGAATAATAATGCAGACAAAAGGAAATAAGAATAATAATAATGTAGACAAAAAGAAATGAGAGTAAAGAAGAGTAACCCAGATAAAAGGAAATTGGAATTAAGGGAAATAATAACCCAGACAATAGGCGATGGGAATAACGGGGAATAATAACTCAGACAAAAGGGAATGGGAATAAAAGGGAATGATAACGCAGACGTAAAAGGAAATTATTCCCTGTGAAACGGAATGGGTTGGTTCTAATGGTCCCGTTAACCAGATTAACTTCCTTATTAATTACCCATGGCAATAGCTTCCCAAAAACTCATTAAAAAGGGCAGAATTGAATCGAATCGGATGCGAGCTTCACTTCTGATTTCTCTTCATTAAAGAGTCAAAAGTATAAAAAAGAACGACAAAAGAGCTCAGGCAGTGCTGGAGACATTTCAGGAATAGACCTTATTGAAATTGAAGTTTTGATATGTAGGTTGTACCCATTACGTAACGGAAAAAAAATAGGATATAGGAAGATGCTCCAAACAAGAAAGGAACCAAATAAAGCAGGAAACAAATAGGATTTCACATTTCAGGAATCCACCCTAAAAATCTAATGAACTCCTCTTGCATCCCTAAAAAAATCATTGAAACACCCAGTGGATGGACCAAATTGCCACAATTACTTGGCTTTTATAGAAAACAGTGTGTATTCTTATAATAATTGGTACTTCATTCAAAGTAGTTTTTCCAAAAGAATCTTTCGCATTTTCTTACATAAAAACACCTTATCAGATTTTCAATGTCTTTTATAAACGTTACTCCAATAAATAGAACAAATACTTTACATCTGATGTGGACTAGATAAACACATATTATTCTGAAAACACACAATTATTCTGAGTCAAGGCAACAGAAGCTTTCTGATGTATTACCTATATTTCAAAGGAAAAATATATATTCAACATTAGCTTTCATGATATATGTGGTGACGATTATAAACTATTTACATTAAGTCAGCGTCACCAAACATTAACAAGAATATTGTAACAGATACACAGTGAAATAAAGTGCATAAAAAAATGCTCTGAGGAATGACTAAAATCAACCTTCTTAAGATGAAAGAAATTTTACGCTATCTTCTATTCAGCTACTCTTACATTGTCTCAATCACTGACTAGAAATTGTACCAAACATGCATTTCAGACTTCTGGACAGTACACAAAAGTTTATATATCAGCTGTGAACTTTTAATTTTATCTTTTGCAGTGATGTAAAAAGACAGTTAAATACCCAGCCTGGTAACAAAGTATAAAATGGAAGCTCAGTAGGTAGATTCGTGTGGGTCTGGTGTGAGCGGCAACTGAATGATCCTAGAACATGAGATGAGCTTTGTAGCCTTTCCCTCACTGCCATTCCGCTCACAAACAAGGAAACGTGAACAAAAAGATAATTTCTCGTTTCTTTATCTACCCTCAATTACAAAGGAATCACGGCCGAGATTGGGTACAGCGTAAAATCTTTAACATGCTCTGCCCACAAAAATTGGTTATGGCTCCGCGTGGCTCACCTCACTCACAAATAAACATTATTCCATTGGTTCTCTGTTCTGGGAAGCCTCGTCGGTAACTATTAAAATATAATTATCTATAATCAGTTTTACAATTATTATTATCATGCTTACATCAATCTGATGCGAGAAGGTGACGGCAATCAGAATTCTTATGGGCAAAGCATGTTAAATATTTTGGGCAGCGCCCAGTAGCAGCCATCAAAAAGCTTGCAACGATCAAAAGAACCCAGCTAATCACCCAAATAGTTTTACCTAAAAAGAAGAGGATTTATATATATACATACATACATACATACATATATATATATATATATATATATATATATATATATATATATATATATATATATATATATATATATATCCATCCCCTACATAATAAAGACCAAGCGTCTGGCTATATATATATATATATATATATATATATATATATATATATATATATATATATATATATATATATACATATATATATATATATATATATATATATATATATACATATATATATATATAAATGTATGTATTTCTTTTCGATCACGCTGAGCAGCATTACCAGACGTATAACTACTAGGTCTCTCCCCATCCCTTGGGGAGAGGAAGTAATTTTACCCTAGTGAGGGGGGTACCCTGAGAGGTACGCTCAGAAACCCCAACAGCCGTGTTATAGTTAGACACACGGGAGGGTTAAAAAGGGGTAAATCTGTACGTGTGTGCGCGTGTACATAGCAATCTAAATATTCAGGAGTCATTTTTGACGGGTCACATACACTAAGTGCATGTGTGTGTATATATATATATATATATATATATATATATATATATATATATATATATATATATATATATATGTGTGTGTGTGTGTGTGTGTGTGTGTGTGTGTGTGTATATACACCTTAACGTGGTGAAAGGATTTGTGTATCACTATGATCAGTAAAGCAGTGGACTAGAAACGGCTGCATTTTTTATGTGTATGTGTATATATGTATGTGTATATATGTATATGTGTATATATATATATATATATATATATATATATATATATATATATATACATATATACATATACAGTATATATATATATATATATATATATATATATATATATATATATATATATATATATATATATATATATGTATATATATATATATATATATATATATATATATATATATATATATATATATATATATATATATATATACACCTTAACGTGGGAAAAGAAGTTTCATGTACAGTAGCCATGATCACATGATCAGCAAAGCTGTACTAGTCAGGGTACCCATGCTAATGTTGGTTTACTGTAAGTGATCAGACAAAAGTCACCCACCATCATCATTCCACAATGGCGAGAGTAGTGATGAAAAATGACCAAACCCAGACATGAATAAAGACATGTCTGAGGCATTTGTCCAGCAGTGGACTAGAAACAGCAGCATTTGTTGTTGTTGATACACACACACACACACACACAGACACATATATGTATATATATATATATATATATATATATATATATATATATATATATATATATATATATATATATATACACACATATATTGTATATATACTTTCTTTCCTTTAAATCATTCATTCATTCCTTTAAAAAGAAACGCATCTATAAGAAACCAACTTTCCAGTTCAAAAGAAAGTCTTTGAGTATGAGATTGTTAGGTCCAGCACTTCTCCAAACTGGCTGCGACCTACCACTGCTTAGGTCAACTGGCACACAATGGATATCTCAGGAAACGGGGCCAAAGACGATCGCTCTCTCTCACATAATCCATTTATGTTCAAGAAGATAGAATGTCAACGAAGTGGTAAACGTGTCACTTGCGGGATTTTCTAAGTTTTTCATATTACTTTTAAACCATCTTTGATGATAAATGTTTGGCACTACTATTTTCATCCTGTTTAGAATCTATAAAGAACGACTGGAAAGCACGCTATTGTTTTATTTCTTACAAAAATAAAAATAAAATAATGAAAACTTGTCTATTTCACAGTTCGTTCATCAGTATCTTTTTATAATAAATATCTTAATTCACAAAAGAAAAACGTTTCTCAACAGCCCTAGTTCGTATTGTTTTAGAGATTGCAGCCACATGAATTACGTCACTATCTCCAGGTCGCAAAGATTTATCAAAACCCGCAACGGTTGCTTTTTCTTTATTACATGCCAAGGCTTTCGCCTCCTGGTTTATCCGGCCTAGGGATCAACGCAAGTAGAAAAAGAGCTCTCGCATAACGGCAAAGTTATCAGGGATGATCCTTAGATCAAGAAGGTATTGCCGAAGAGAAACGCGACTTCAAGTTTGGGAAGCGAAGAATATGGAAAAGTATGTGGGTGCTCTTTGGATGTATCGCTGAATGAAAACGGATTTTGACGAGAAATAAGTTATACTGTACAAAAGAAAAGTGGGTTGCCGTGAAAAATGGTCTTAGATATAAAACGGTAAAGATTCAGTAACTGCTTTTGACTATCACTAAAGGAGAAACCAATATTTGTGTTTCCTGAATATCATAATTATAAACAAAAGACTGCATATATCTAGCATTAAATATTGCCTGTTTAATCAAATTTAATCCCCCAAACCCACAATCGCATGACACTGTTCAAAAGAAAGCATTATACATCCCATATAATTTACTTCTAAATGTAATCAATTCATCATGCATTTAATCCTTAGTATCGCATTCATTCTCTATCATTTCCTTTACTTACAATAATTTTCCTAGCTTTGATCTTTTACAAATATATTCCTAGTTCTGTATGAGAAGAAAATTACATATCTGATATGCAACTTAATGGACTGCATCTCATCATGTGTCATCTTATCCTTTTTAATAATTTTATGGTGTTCCTTCAATGTATTATTACCAATCCGCCTTTCCTTTGTAAATGTATCTACTATAATAGATATTCAAAGAAAACATCAATAATTGTGTAGAAATATATCATCCACTGAATAATTGAATAGAGAGAGAGAGAGAGAGAGAGAGAGAGAGAGAGAGAGAGAGAGAGAGAGAGAGATGATTACCTGCATAAGTGATTTCAGCTGAAGATATTATTATCATTAAATTAGCTAAAGTTAATTAGAGTATCAACTGTATATTGATGTTGTCTTAATTTCATCATCATCATCGTCGTCGCCTTCTTCTCCTCCTACACCTATTGACGCAAAGGGTTTCGGTTAGATATTGCCAGGTGTCTTTATCTTGAGCTTTTAAATCAACACTTCTCCACTCATCATATGCTACTCTACGCTTCATAGTCCTCAGCCATATAGGCTTGGGTCTTCCAATTCTTCTAGCGCCATGTGGAGCCAAGTAAAAAGTTTGGTGACCTAATCTCTCTAGGGGAGTGCGAAGAGCATGCCCAAAACATCTCCAATTACCCCTCATCATGATCTCATCCACATATGGCACTTGAGTAATCTCTCTAATAGTTTCATTTCTAATCCTCTCCTGCCATCTGACTCCCAATATCCTTCTGAGGGCTTTGTTTTCAAATCTACAAAATCTGTTGGATATTGTTTCATTGTCATACCAAGACTAATGTCAAAAATGTAACCCAGATCTCACTAAACTGATATTATATACTGCGTAGCCCGATTTTATGTATTTTCAGGAGATTTAATTTCCAAATTTTACTGAGCATACACATTATCTTAACTAGCCAATAAATATTCATTTTAGTCACAGAGGCTAAGAGATCAAGTGTTCGATAAAGCACTGGAGAAGGACACTCCAAAATCAAACCATTTTCTCTAGTCCTGGGTAGTGCTTAGCTTCTATACCATGGTCTTCCACTATCTTGGATTAGAGTTCTCTTGCTTGAGGGTACACTTGGGAACACTATTTTATCATATTTCTCTTCTGCTTGTTTTTTTTTCTTATTTTTATAGTTTAGGCCTATATAGGAAACATTTATCTTAATGTTATTACTGTTCTTAAAATATCTTATTTTTCCTTGTTTCCTTTCCTCACTTGGCTATTTTCCCTGTTGGAGCCCATGGGCATAAACATCATGCTTTTCCAACTAGGGTTGTAGCTTAGCAAATAATAATAATAATAATAATAATAATAATAATAATAATAATAATAATAATAATAATAATAATAATAATAATGATAATGGATGAGGAATCATGATGTATCAGCAGAATTTACTCAACATCTTATCAATAGTAACACATTGTGAAAATACTTTGAGAATCTATCGTTCATCACTCCATTCATAAATAATTCCCAAGAGTCGACCCACCTCGTTCTCCCCTATGGGAATGATGTGCCATATTTCTCGTGTATAGGGGAAATCCAACATTTATAATTTTTTCATGTTCTGCATGTTATTCACGATTATGTCATAGTAGAACTTATAGCCAATTTAATATTAAACTTGAATCAAATGAACTTGAACGACTAGAAAAATAATAGAGTACACATATACATTCATCAAATATATATATATATATATATATATATATATATATATATATATATATATATATATATATATATATATATATATATACATATATATATACATAATATATTATGTGTGTGTTTGTGCATTTTCCTTTTTGGGCCGTTGGCTTTAATATATGTTAACCTAATGACTCTTAGAAGTATGATGGTGAAGGTTTGCACACACTCTCTCTCTCTCTCTCTCTCTCTCTCTCTCTCTCTCTCTCTCTCTCTCTCTCTCTCTCTCTCTCTCTGTATGTATGTATGTATGTATTTATATACATATATATACATATATATGTGTATATATATATAGATACAGTATACATATATATATATATATATATATATATATATATATATATATATATATATAATGTAAATTTACTTATGATTATGTAAACGTTATCTTTAGTTTTTCTCCCACTCAAATATAATTGTGCTTATACAGGTACGTTTGCTTCTTTGAGCAATGGCATATGATTATGACACTCACAGTCACTCAACATAAAACACATTTAGCAAGAAGAGTTTATAAAACATTATTGACGTTGTTTTCTTTAATCTCTAGCTCGTTGCTAAAGCTTAACACACCTGTACGCGCTTTTATACATCTTTGACATCAATTTAAAAAAAGAATTGTAAAATTAATTCCAGCTATGCATCTATAAATACTTCATATGTCTGACCTTTACTCTTCCCCTTGAACAAAAACATCGTCTCATTCAGACAGTGGGTTGAATAAAGGAAGGGGAAAATATTCATAATGCTCTTATCATTGCCGGTTGCTGTGGCCTTACAGGTAACGTCTTTGTCTGGTGAACGCCAGTCGGGGGTTCAAGTCCCGCTCAAACTCGTTAGTTCCTTTAGTGTCTGTAAGCTTACCATCCTTCTGAGCTAAGCATGGGGGGTTTGGGGGAGCCTGTAAGTCTATCTGCTGAGTCATCAGCAGCTATTACCTAACTCTCCCTAGTCCTAGCTTGGGTAGAGAATGGGATTGGGCGGGAGCTGATCATATGATAAATGGACAGTTTCTAGGGCATTGTCTTGCTTTCTAGGGCAATGTCACTGTCCCTTGCCTCTGCAACTCATGAGCGGTCTTTAAGCCTTTAAAAGAAACTCTTGTATTCCATTATCTTACCAAGCAAACTTCCACAGAAAAGAAAAAAAAAACAGCCGATTGGTCTGTGCGACCTACTAGAAGTTATTTTTTCCCAACCTCTCTTGATAAAACAGAAATTAACCTAATCTAACCTATTAAATTAACCTAAATGATCCGAGATAAGTATGAATAGCTCCTGCTTCAAATATAATAACTTTCAAAACCTTGACAGCAAAAAAAAGGGGAAAAAAATCTTATCTTTGCCAATGAAGTGGAATGAAAGTTGTATATTTAAAAGTATTTGTCTGTGTATCAGTGTCTATCTCTTTCTGTTCAATAGGCATTAAAAATGGTCGGATATTGGTTGATAATGGAATTTAGACCTAAAAATAACAAAGTGTATCTTAATATAAAACTATAAGAACAATAAATTGTAATACGAGACTATGAATACAGAAAATTGTAACTTGATATGAAACTAAATGAACATGAAATTGTATCTCAATATAAAACTATAATACCAAAAGTTGCATCTTGATATGGATATAAAAGAACAGGAAATTATATCTTATTATGAAACTATATGAACAGGAAATCTATCTTAATATGAAACTACGAGAAAAAATGCATCTTAGTATGCAATTTAATGAACAAGATATATCTTGATATGGAAGTATGGGAATAGAAAACAGTATCTTAATATAAAACTATGAGAACATAAAATTGTATCTTAAAATAAAACTACGAGATCATGAAATTTTCTTAATATGTAACTAGTAGAACTCGAAATTCTTAAAATGAAACCATAAGGACAGGATATTGTATCTTAATATGAAACTAGAGATGGTAGCAGATCAAGAGTGGCTTTTGATTTATATAATTACTAATATATTTTTTATACTGTACCTAGATATGCTCCTTATAATCACTATAAACGATACATTATCTACTAAACATTATCATTATTCTAATACATGACGTTTCTTCAGCACTGGCTGGGCATGCTTTCCTGTGTTCATTTTACCCTGAAATGTGATCAAATCGTTCGATATCACACCATTTAATGATGATTCCTTCTCCTATTATCAAAATGAATTTAACAATATTATAAATCAAAGTGTAAATATATCATATATCACATACAATTTAAACATTGAACATAAGAATATGATTCTTTTTATTTAATTTTACTTCAGCATTTATAGTTCATATATCTTTAAAATGCAAAAAAATAAGATAAAATTGTGTAATGTAAATTGCAAAGTTCAAAATAATCTTTCATTCATGCAGGCAAATGTCTTTATTTATATCACCAATTTAAACAACATTATTCCTTTACTTTTACAAAATGTCCAACCGTCACAATATTATTATTATTATTATTATTATTATTATTATTATTATTATTATTATTATTAGATAAGCTACAATTGCTAGTTAGAAAAGTGGGATGCTATAAGCCCAAGAACTCCAACAGGGAAAATAATGCTGTGAGTAAAGGAAAAAAGGAAACAGAACAATGTATCTGAGTGTACCCTCGAGCAAGAGAACTGTACCACACGGCAGTGCAAGACCATGGTAATGAGTCTATGGCATCACTCAAGACCAGGGAACAATGGTTTGATTTAGGAGTGTCCTCCTAGAAGAGCTGCTTACCATAGCTTAAGTTTCTTCTATCTTTACCAAGTGGAAAGTAACCACTGAACTATTACAGTGCAGTAGTTAGTTCTTTGATTGAAGAAGAATCGTTTGGTGATCTTACTGTATGAAGAAAGATAATGTGTAAAGAATAGACCAGACAATGCGGTGCATGCGTAGGCAAGTACTAAATGCTGCTTTGATGCCCGTTAAATCTATAAATCTACCTTCCCATGAAAAACATTCTAATTAACTAAGAAATCCTCAATGCGAGTTGTTGAATGAATCTTTTACAACATAAACCTAGTTAAATTTTCAGTGCTCTTTTAGAAGACATATAATCAATTACTCTAAAGCTGATCTTAAAAGTATACCAGTCCATTAATTCCTAAGCTGAATAGACCCTTCTCATGGCTGAGCTTGATATCTTATATTTATAATAGTAAAATCTTTATGATACATAATTAAAATCTTTAAAGAAGAACATTTGAGTTTGTGATTTTTTTTACTAAAACTTGTTAACATAATAGAAAGCTCGCCTCAAAGTAACGTTTCAATCTAAAATTGCATATACCAGCAATGTCTAGAAATATGGGAAGACGCTATGATGTAATACCCCTGTTTACATATTCCACCTGAATAATAATAAATTTAATATACTGAATATATTTTTCTTTTCTTGCGTGGGGGGGGGGCTAATGCTATACAAGATTCATTATCATCAATGCAACCAATGTACAACATCTAATACCCAATAAAAATGTGATAAGTAATTAATTAAATACTGAAGCATTTCCTGTCATAAGATATTTAAAATGTGAATTCTTTGCTCTATGATAGCTCTCCTGTATTATGTACACATGACTTTACATACACCATGGCTCAAAAATCGCTTATAACAAAATAGTTTTGAAATTAAAAGTAAAAAGGCATAGACCTAAAAGTTACTTCGAAATTGAATTTAAACTTTGCTATAGGCCAAGAACTGCTGTAAGTGCCATGCGATATGTATGAACTACGCTCTTCTCTCCCTATACATCAACAAATGTATTTTTCCTACCTGTTACTTTTCTACTGTTTGCAGTGTTATTCCCTTTTATTCCTTGTATGCAATAGCAATACACAAAAGCAAAATCACTGTTTCCTGTATTCATTTCAGTCATTCAAACAATGAATAGTCTCTCAATAAAGCCATCTACCCTACCAAATTAATGAACGCCATCACCAGGAGTTTTTCAAAATATTTTTCTTAATTTTATTATGACTGGGTCACGAATGATATTTTCCTACTATTGGTCATTCTTTCACTATTATTACTTGTTACTCAATAAATATAAAATTATAAAAACATATCCTTAAATTCTAAAATGGTACTATACAACATATTTATCCCTACGTTAACAATTCCAAAGAGAAGTCGATTTCGATCTCTATCCAGGGAGGTTTTATGTTAGTGAAAGACTTCAAAGGTTGTAAAGCAGGAATCGAGAGAGAGAGAGAGAGAGAGAGAGAGAGAGAGAGAGAGAGAGAGAGAGAGAGAGAGAGAGAGAGAGAGAAATTCCTCGTTACTTAAAATTTGTCCCTTACCTGCATTCTAAAAATATCCAGATAATAAAAATCCCGGATAATTGCCAACAAAATTCCTTGCCTCAACAATCCGCCACTTGCCAAACACTCACTTAGAATGAGAATGATTATTGTATAAAATAAGCTCAGCTGCACTAGTCTTTAGGTCTCTTGGGAGACGGGGCTAGAAGGAGGGGTGGGGAGATGATTATCTCCAAGGGCTGGTCATCCGAGTGAGAAAAACAAATGGCAAAGCAACGACGACGCAACAATTCTCGATTCTTCAACAGCACGATCTCCGAAGCGGAAGATTCAACGGAAGTTTTCTATCGGTGCCTCCAACCAATGCACTTTTCGAGGGCGACTTGAAAGCCGTTACATCAGATAGCTTCGTCTTGATGTTAAGCAACGCTGCATCTGGTCAGCTCTCGGATGGAAGATCAGCAAAAGATCCATTGGTGTGGCGAAGTTAACACCGGGGGCTGCGAATGCTGCAACATTGGCCAACATTCTATATTTCAATTTCGCGAAAATGTGTAGCGTATGTTATGCTTTGATTTTGCATCACCTCATTTTACGTAATTAACCAGAGGAATATCACCCGAAAGATTAAAGTAATTTTCACGGTTACAAACCCGCTTCAAAGGTGATTCCTATATTCAGAATTATACGCGCCTGAGGTTGTTGAAACTGCTGTACACGAACAAACCTGGAAACATCTGAAAAAATCTAATGCCATACCTGATGATCAATCTGCATACAGAGAAAATTACTCCACAGAAATAACAGTGTTAGCGATTAAAAATGACATAACAGAAATTATAACAAATGGCAAGTGTTGCATTCTTGTGATGCTTGATCTAAGTGCAGCATTTGATACTGTAGAACATACATATCTGATGGAAGACCTTAAAGCTGTGGGCATCGTAGAACGAGCATATGACTGGTTTGTGAGTTATCTTGAAAACCGCAAAGTTAAAGTAGTGATATCAAATGTTGAATCTGAGACAAGAAAACTAACCAAAGGGGTGCCTCAAGGCAGTGTACTAGGTCCTCTCCTGTTTGAAATTTACACGATTGAACTGGCAAATATACTTGAAACTCACAGAGTTAAGTTTAAAATATACGCTGATGATACACAATTATATTTCCCAATAGAATCAGTTGATGAAGCTAAAAGAAAGATACATGAAATAATGAATGACAAAGGCGTTGGTGTTAAAAAAGCTCAAGCTCAATGAAGATAAAAGTGAATGTATCATTTTTGGAAATGAAAAAGATATAAAAAGAATCGAATGCTTCCAAAGCATTGAAATAGGTCAATCGATCATTGACCAAAAGAAATCTGTCACAAATCTTGGAGTAATCATGGATGATAGACTGACAATGAATAAACATAAATAATATGGTAAGAAATTGTAACTATCATATTAGAAACATAGCATTTATTAGTAAATACTTAGATGAAAAATCTATGGCCATACTCATTAATCACCACATATTTTCAAGAATTGATTACTTCAAGTCACTGTTCTAGGGCTTACCAAATTATCAGCTGAAGAAAATTCAGAGAATACAAAACAGAGCTGCTAGATTAATAAAAGGGCTACACAATAGGGAAAGAGTTACCCCTGCACTAATTAAATTACACTGGCTGCCGGTAAAAGCGAGAATTGAATACAAACTACTCTTACTAACGTTTAAGATACTGAACCACAATGAACCAAAATATCTAAAAGAATGCCTGAACAAACTAGAACTAAAAACAAATGTTAACATAAGACACATGAGTGACAAACATAGCCTATGTGAACCAAGAACGAATAGTAAATTTGGTGAAAGGGCTTTTAGCTACCGTGCGCCTAGACATTATAATAAACTGCCAACGGAAATGAAGGACCTAAAGGGAGCAATTGAATTTAAGAAGAAACTAAAGACATTACTTTTCACAAGATCATATAATTTGGAAGATGCTACAATCAAAGAATTGTATAAGTTATAATGAAAATGTTTCGTTAGATGATTAATATGGACCCGCCCGAGAAGTAGTTCACTCGACTTCAGTGGAGGGTTGGATTTAAACCCAAAACAAGTAAGTAAGTTAATCTGAAATGTCAATAAAACATCAATCTACATTCAACTTTCAATTTGCTTTAGCAATTATTACATAACCCCATTTTTGCAGATGTACAGAAGACTATATATTTTATATATCTAATATATTTTCTCGTATTTTTTTTACTGCTGGAGTGAATTTTAACCTGTTTTGCAAGTTCAAAAATTATCTAACCAAACATAAATACACCGTAACCACAATCTATTAACAAAATAATTCGTAACCTCAACCCATAATGTATAAGTATTGTAACCTAAAGAATAACAGACACTGACCTGTTACGACAGCGAAAAAAAAAATCAATGAAATATCATGAATATTGATTTACATTGTCATAAAAGACTATTAGATCCGAATTTACTTTCAGGTAGCCCTGAAGCAACTACTGCATAGTTATGTAGGGTCATAATCATCATCACTAAGACGGTTATCATCACTATCATTATTATCTTTATTACTCGGATTGTGCAAAGATTCATATAACGTCTCATGACCTATCAACGTCAGATTCCAATTGCGAGAATAATCTAACGTAAAAAAAGAGATGAAATAAACAAAATCTATAAATAAACAAGGAGAGGTAAATGAATGAACAGGTTAATTAATATCAAAGCATGTCAGAAAAACGATAGCATATGAATATAACAAACAACGACAACTGCAATACTAATGGCCTCGACTACATTAACTCTCTACAACAATCTTAAAAGAAACTATGGTCAATTCGAGCGAGTTTAATTCAACATGCCTAATTAAATGAATTATTCATAATGGGCCAATAAGTTCGTCCTCGCTTAAAAACATAAACCGGTTTACAAATATATGCTCATTGTTTACGCAAACACATCAATTCAGAACTCACTGTAATCTAGCTGAGAGAGAGAGAGAGAGAGAGAGAGAGAGAGAGAGAGAGAGAGAGAGAGAGAGAGAGAGAGAGAGAGAGAGAGAAATTCCATTTGTAGTTCCGAAAAATTCTAGACTTTTAACTGGTGGGAGAGAGAGTTTGCTTAACTTCTATGGTATATATATATATATATATATATATATATATATATATATATATATATATATATATATATATATAATATATATATATATATATATATATATATATATTATATATATATATATATATATATATATGTATATATGTATAGAAGAGAGAGAGAGAGAGAGAGAGAGAGAGAGAGAGAGAGAGAGAGAGAGAGAGAGAGAGAGAGAGAGAGAGAGAGATGTCATCAAACACCAACTCTTTTAACACAAAATATGACATTTAAGCTATATTTTCAATTATCTCCTTTGAGGGGTGGCTTAACAGTGCATTAACCTAACAGTTCTCGGATTATCTTTTAGGGGTGAGGTTGCATGCAAATTCCTTTCATTCCTTGAGGAACGATCCACCATATTCGACAAGCCATTAGGTATGAAATTCATTTCCCATTCCAAGAAAAGCTACAAAATGTTTCTATAAAACAAAGGACAAAACACATTTTTTTGGGTAGGATTGAATCCGATTTCCTTTCTAAGAAGGAACTTTTGTATAGTATAGATCCGGTTTAAAGAAACCTTACAGAATCAAGCATCATTAAAAGGTGACTGGTGAATTGTGAAATATCAACCTAAGTTTATATGTATTGCATGAAACACAAAGCCTTCTTGAGACATTACATGTTCTGCAGTGATGCTCTCTCTCTCTCTCTCTCTCCTCTCTCTCTCTCTCTCTCTCCTCTCTCTCTCCTCTCTCTCTCTCTCTCTCTCTCTCTCTGTATATATATATATATATATATATATATATATATATATATATATATATATATATATATATATATATATATTCTTACATTTGAAAAGCAGAAGCAGTACAAGTTTCGCCCAGAGTAATAGCGAGACCTTCAATCTCCAGACGGTTAGCTCCCTTCAATCCCGTGAAAATAAAAGGGTTATACCAATCATAAAGACTCAAATCTTCCACACAAAGTGTGAGTAAACTACTTTCCATACAATGCGTTCCTAGACAGCAGACCCGCTAACTTCATTTCCGTGCCTCTTCCCACACCTGTTAACGGCGAGATGGTTTGGGAATTGGATCTCGTCAGAAACAAAGTAAAAAAGAAAAAAAAAATGAAAAAACTCATAAAGGAGAAATTGAGTGAAGAACACTACTATAGGAATAGGACACGATGAGCCATGGTATATCAGGGAACTGAGTAGAAAATCTAATGACAAACTATGAATTTCAATTTCTGAATAATGAACGATGTTACATTTTAATTATAAATCTTTCCCATTTTTTTGTCGTATAATCATATCAAAATAAGAATTCTACTCTATAGGAATAAACAATACACGAAAATAATGAAATAAAGTAGAAAATATTAATAAACAAATAAATAAAAATAAAACTTCAAGTAAAGACACATATGCTGCAGCAAACGAAAAATAAATTGGCTGTAGATAATCTAAACTACATTTATTTTTTAATGATATAAAATACTGGCCCCATTTAACTGTCATTTGCAGTCATGGACATTTTCTAACCCTACGCAAACTTGGAAATACAGATTATCGGAGATCTCTCATTACCATTTGCCTTTTCTTGTGAAATCGTTTTCATTTAAGTTCTAGAGTTTAACCACATGCAGGCCTAATACAATAGCAAGTGCCAGAAAGTGCCGGTGTAAAGAGCGTCTTCTCACCAGGTAGTAATTTTGTTTCCAACAGCGACCATCAGAACCACGCAAGACCTGTATCTGTTATTTCTTATTAACTTTCTCTCTCTCTCTCTCTCTCTCTCTCTCTCTCTCTCTCTCTCTCTCTCTCTCTCTCTCTCTCTCTCTCTCTCTCTCTCTCTCTCTAAATTTGGTACATGCTAATTTAGGACATTTTGGCATAACACATTTGTAATTTTGAAAACTGATTCAATTGCAAACATCTAAATAATGACGTTTTACATGAGAAAAAACATTGGGATTAATCACCCAAATAGCATAGTGACACCTCGAGAATTACGGCTATCTCTATTATTCCTTTTCTTTAGTATTTATCTACATAAACTCTAACCTAAGTTTAGTATAAAACCAAATTTGGGTTATTAAAATACAGTGGGTTGTTCAGACCAACTTTCCGATATAAAGTATTAAGATCATACAAAGGTTTTCAATGAGAATGAGGAATGAGTAAGTGTTTAAGAACACCCACCCCCCTCCCCATCTAAAAACAAGGCTTAAGAGTTATATCATGTCACTGGACCAACGGCCATGATAGAAATCCTAGAATGTCTTGCATCTAAAATTGTGTTGAAATCAACAAACCGGGGCGAGTGAATAAGGGCATGATAATGTTTAAGAAAACAGTGAGAATCGTGGCTTTTCCAAAGCTCTTTTTTTCCCCTTGAGGAAACGTCTACAGCTGTACCAACAAACCCTTCCCTTAGAACTTCTTCTATTGTGGATAAAATTCATTTTTTTTTTCTCATTGTAGAGAGAAAATAATTCAGGACTTAGCTCTTTTATATATAAACATCGAAACAACCAGCCGTTATTTTTCCTTCAAAAAATAAATAGATATAGTCAAGTTTGGTTAACGCTTTGAAAGTACGAATGTAAAAATTTCAAATCCCCCGACCAGTTCAAATTATCAAATCCTAATACTTTTACAGCTTTAGAAACCTCAAGATTTCAATATAACACACACATACACAAACACAAAAGATCGGATTGACAAGCTTTCTTTTAAAAATACATATAAGATCATACATACATTTTAAATCTAAAAGATAAACACGGGCACATCAAATTGAGAGAGTTCTATAAATTCAACCTGACCTTTGTTGTTAAAGTAAATCATATGTGAACAGGGTCAAGGTCCAAATTACGATTTGCTAGATCTCGAAGTTAATGGGAACTTCGTGAGTAATTAGTGTTCGTATGGAGATCATTCCCATTCATACAGTGTCATAACCTTCCCTGGGAAACCAGTGCAATATTTGGTCATAAAAATCAATAACTTCTTTTATGTCACAGTACTTAATAGAATTTCTTTGCCTTTATGAAAGAAGCTAACCTGCAAAAATGAATAAAATAACAAAATGGGAACATCACCTCTTCTCATCAATCATCATTTACAGTGTGCAATAATCGTTACCAGAACGTTATTGGTATAGCGAACTACGTCAATCCTGTTTCGTCCAAAAGAGAGGGGTTCACCCAAGCATATCTATAAAACCACACCCGTCCACCTAAAAACAGCCAAACCTTTCGAAATCGTACAAGACAATTAAAACTAATCTTAGTATACGATTCATTTTCTCCTCTTTTAACCAAAGAAGTCATTTCTGCTCAAGACAAAATCCCAAGATTGTACTTTAATTCATGAAATACAATCTTCGAAAA
The DNA here is from genome assembly GCF_036898095.1 of Palaemon carinicauda. Classification (NCBI taxonomy): domain Eukaryota; kingdom Metazoa; phylum Arthropoda; class Malacostraca; order Decapoda; family Palaemonidae; genus Palaemon; species Palaemon carinicauda. The sequence continues at coordinate 31,453,576 of NC_090742.1, forward strand.
TAGGGCTACTTTATATGTCTTTTCTTCCTCAGTGTGAAGGGGGAAAAGGGACGCTTAACACCGATGTGCCGGGCTCAATATACCACATTCATTGGGTCCTTGAGAGCCAGAATGAATTAGCTTTCACTAACAATTAGTATAGTAACAAACAAATTATATCTTTGAGAGAGGGGAAAAAATAGAAAAAAATGTGAGACCAAAAGAAGAAAAAAAAGTGTGTATGAGAGAGAGAGAGAGAGAGAGAGAGAGAGAGAGAGAGAGAGAGAGAGAGAGAGAGAGAGAGAGAAAAGCGTTTATATGAGATAGAGAGAGAAATAGTAACACAGTGAGACAAAAAGGAGAGAGAGAGAGAGAGAGAGAGAGAGATGAATTATTATGGGCTGTCTTCTGTAAATCTTGCTACTTGAAAGTTGATACTTCCGATATTTCGATGTAAAAAGTATACTAAATTAATTTTTCAAATATTTAAGAATGAGAAACAATAATCAAATAATGGATATTACAATAATCTATAAGAAACAACTAAAGTTAAAATTACCAATTTCTCTTGCAATGACGAAATATAGGTCCTATGATGTGTTCGAATAAACTATTCTCTTTTCTTTTTCATTCAATATAACAAGTTTTGCATGGTAAACGACCAAATTAAGATGAAATTCGGTGGCTGAATACCACGCAGGAGAACAATACCCGAAATAAGGCAGAAAGAATTGAAACATTTCTTCAGCATAGATCGTTCACCAAAATTCTTAAAAGACTTTCTCAATAGGCCAATTTTTGTGCAATTGAAGAATAAATTAACAGCCTGTGTTTCTCAAAATTAAATTTGTAAACAAGAATCACATCTAAAATCTTTAAAGAGTTATATATAGTTAAAGAAATAATATCAATACAGATATGTGGATGTATTGAAATCACTATTTTTTACCTACTTTACTTTGAGTTTTGTTAGGGTTCAACTTCATGTCCCATAATTTGCACTTTGTACTAATTTTAGCTAGATCTCTATTAAAGGATTTAACAACCTCAGTTCTACATTAAAGAAATAGAATTGATGCCATGAGAGTAGCAACATCAGCATATGCAACAAGCATGTTTTCGAGGCCAAACAACATATCACGTTTATATAGTAGTATGAAAATTAATGGGGCAAGAACGCTACCCAGAAGAACATCAGAGATCACATTCCTATACTCACAATGGTGCCCAGCAACATTAACTCTTTGCAATCTATTATCCAAAAATTCAATGATGATGCTTAGAAAAGATCCACTTACTCCCACCTGTTATACATTAAAAAAAAATGATCTCATGATTGACAAGGTCAGATGAACATTAGCATCAAATCCAATCATACGAACTTCCTGTCCACAATCAAGGGATTTCTGTACGGCATTCAAGATTGTAAGGACACCACACGCTCCAAGGCCTTTACGAAAACCAAATTGCGAACTAGGGAACAGATGATTACCTTCAGTACACTTATTTAGACGTTTTGCCAAAAGAAGTTTTAAAGTTTTGGATAATATGGGTGTTATGGAATCAGTTGGGCTAGAGGTAAAACAAACACATTTCTCTAAAGGCGTAATATAACCAATTCTCCAACAAAGGCAAAATCAATCTCTTCTTGCTAACTAGCGGAAAATAAAAGAAAACATAGGAACTAAGAAATCAGTGGTCTTTATATATAACAAGGATAAAATACCATTTGGGTCTATACCTCATAAACGTCAAGGTCCATCAAGAATGTTTTAATTTTCACGGGGGCCGAAAGGCTAAACTAGTTAGTTTAGCCTTAGGAAAACAGGAAAGGGAAGATAAGAGATCATTATTACTGCATAATGTTAAACCCATCAGACAAAAGGTTGTCCTTTCCTTTGGACAGTGAGTGACAAAACCACCTGGTTTAAGTAAATGAGGAACCGTTAAGTCTACACCAGAACCCATATTTAAGGGTAACCTATTATTTATGTTCCTGGGTTGTACCAGATTGCGTTTCTTTTATGGTTGAATCGTGTTCATTTTCAGTTGAAGCATAAACCCTCAGAGCAACATCTCTTGTGTAAAATTATTCCAAGTCAAATCTGATCTGAACCATTCTGACATGTCTAATTACTGTTTATGTATTCAATAGTGATTATTTTATTGATCCGTCAATCTTTATTTTCTATTTGATATCTTCTTTTCTATTCTCGCATATGGGCTCCTTAAGACCCTGTTGAAGAAATTTTAAGTCTGTGTTTGTATTATCCTTCCACAAAATTGTACTATTACTGCTTCTGTTATAAATATTATCATTAATAATAATAATAATAATAATAATAATAATAATAATAATAATAATAATAATAATAATGAGACATGATATCATTGTTGTTGCTGTTATTATCAAAATTAACCATTCTACTGCAATGCCCTAACAACAGTTTGAATTGGAGATGAGCGTGGCCTCCAGAACAGTTAATATCAATATTAATTCATCCATCATATCATGAATACATAATCGACCTCGACACAAGGACATGTTAGATTTTACATAATATAGTCGCGCAGTTCACCCATGAAAACGCTGCTGGTATAACCAAAAGTTCAAAGTAGCCGGCAATTACTATGCTTACATTTGAAGCGAGATAATTGTCTCTGTTATGAAAACAAGAGTCAAATTTACATCTTGTTGGGAACTCGTCCCCTTCACCCCGTTTCCCCCTGGCTTCAACAATGCTGCATATCTTTGGTATTAAATTATTCTGTCTCCTTTTTTTACTGGTTGTAGGAGGCCAGTGCCGATATACAGTCCAAAAGCCAATAACGACTGCGTTCATATATAAACATATCAATGACCATGTAAGAATATTGTATATATATATATATATATATATATATATATATATATATATATATATATATATATATATATATATATATATATATATATATATCTTGAGGGTTTTATTCGATGTTATAATAATTTAAAACAGCTTGTCAATTCTTGTCAAAGTGTAGATAAACAAATGGACTGCATTGGAAATATTTATGGGGCTTTTATAATCTTTCTAAATACAATATAAAACCTAGCTTGAAAGCGTCAAGGAAGACAAATTTTCGCGTATGGTACGAGTAAGAATTAAAACGACAGACTTTCCCACCAATTGATAGCCACTGTCTTAGAGAACACCTTTCTAAATAAATACAGGAGCAAAAGTTGTTTCGAAGCTTAGAGTAAAACGTATTTTGCTTCGCCAGTTCCTCTTCGGGATTACAACTGCATTACCTTTGCCTGGAAAGATGGATCGATGTCGTTAAAATGAACCTCTGTTCTGGAAGTGCCATCGTACCGTGCCTTTCGCAGGACTATTATTATTATCATCATCATTATTATTATTATTATTATTATTATTATTATTATTATTATAATTATTAAAACCGGATGACTAGAGTCACTAACGTTAAGAGAGAGAGAGAGAGAGAGAGAGAGAGAGAGAGAGAGAGAGAGAGAGAGAGAGAGAGAGAGAGAGAGAGAGAACGTTAAGGCAATTTTGATGTTTACCAATTACAGACCAACAGACAAAGAAAGTGGAAGCTACAGAGGCATTTTCAGTGTGTATGTATGCATGTATATATGTATGTATGTATGTATGTATACACACACACACACACACACACACACACACACACATATATATATATATATATATATATATATATATATATATATATATATATATCATCATCATCATCATCTCCTCCTACGCTTATTGGCGCAAAGGGCCTCGGTTAGATTTCGCCAGTCGTCTCTGTCTTGAGCTTATTTCAATACTTCTCCAGTCATCATCTACTTCGCGCTTTATATTCTTTAGCCATGTAGGCCTGGGCCTTCCAATTCTTCTAGTGCCTTGTGAGACCAGCTGAACGTTTGGTGTACTAATCTCTCTTGGGGAGTGCGAAAAGCATCTCCATCTACCCCTCATTATGATATATATAGATATATTTCATATTTGACTTCTTATGAGGAGTGACTTATGAGAATTTTTTAACAATATATAAGGTGATATATATAAATATATATATATATATATATATATATATATATATATATATATATATGTGTGTGTGTGTGTGTGTGTGTGTGTGTGTGTGTGTATTATAAAAATCAACATAACATCGTGTTTAAAGAAATAAATTTCTAAAGTACTTCACATTGAGAAAGAACCGTAGTTTCTATATATGAAGGGCAATGTCGTTATCATTGTAACAACTGGATCACCCGGCGGGTCGGGAAATTGCTCAAACTCGCTGGTAAGTAGGACAATTGCTTCACCAGGTAAATCCAGAAGAGCATTTAGCACTTAGGTTCAAAATTCTTTTAAAGTCTATCTTGGTATGATTCATAACGACCTTGTCTTTTATTTGAATTTCAAGACTAGAGTTCGATTCCAATGGAGGTATAAATAAATAAATAAATATATATATATATATATATATATATATATATATATATATATATATATATATATTATATATATATACATATACTGTATATATATATATATATATATATATATATGTGTGTGTGTGTATATGTATATATATGTGTATATACATATATATTTATGTATATATATATATATATATATATATATATATATATTTATATATATATATACTGTATATATACATATATATATGTATACATATTTATATATATATATATATATATATATATATACATATATATATATACTGTATGTATATATATATATGTGTGTATATGTATATATATATATGTGTGTATACATATATATATATATATATATATATATATATATATATATATATATATATACTGTATATATACATATATATATATATGTATACATATATATTTATGTATATACTTTATATATATATATACACATATATATATATATATATATATATATATATATATATATATATATATATATACCTCATATATACAGTATATCTGGGTAGATCGGAATGCAAAGTATGGTTGAGAATATGAAAAATCTTATGCAACATGTATAAAGAACTGACTAAACGATGGTGCCAGAGATTAATATCTAGATAAGAATAAGAAATTAATAGACTGCAAGTCTTTGTCCAACATATTAAGATGAACTCAAGACTTGAAGACCAAGCATGAGAAAAAAACTCGAAACAGAGTAGAGTGAAAGAATTAATGCACTACTTCAGGCTAGACTGGTCACCGAAAATCTCAGAAGACTTTCTTAAGCCTATTTTTGTGAAATTGAAGAAGAAACTGACCCTCTGTGATAAAGCATTTTGTAATAAAAATGTTTAAAGAAGATTATTATCATTATTATCATTACTAGCCAAACTACATCCCTAGTTAGAAAAGCAGGATGCTATAGCCTCAATAGCTCCAACAGGGAAAATAGCCCAGCGAGGAAAGGAAATAAGGAAACACCTAATATTGTGCCTGTTTTTACCCTCAAGCATGAGAACTCTAATCCGAGACAGTGGAAGACCAGAGTAATGTGGCTATAGCACTACCCAAGATTAGAGAACAATGGTTTAATTTTCGAGGGTCCTTCTCCTATACGAGCTCCTTACCATAACTAGTCTCTCTTCTACCCTTACCAAGAGGAAAGTAGCCGCTGAACAATTACAGTACAGTAGTTAATCTCTTGAGTGAAGAAGAATTTTTCGGTTATGTTTGTCTTGTCAGGTGTATGAGGAAAGAGAAATATTTAAAGAACAGGTCATACTATTCGGTGTAGGTGTAGGCAAAGTAAAAATGAGCCGTAACCAGAGAGGGATCTAATGTAGTACTATCTGACCAGTCAAAAGACCCAATAACTCTTTAGCGGTAGTATCTCAACAGGTGGCTGGTGCTTTGGCCAACCAGCTACCTATAGTTTTAAAGAAACATTATCAATGCAGAGGTTTGGAGAAGAAGCTACTGTCCTCAATTTACTTAACAACCATACTTTGACTTTTGTTAGGGTTCAGCTTCATGTAATATAATTTGCACCAAGCACTAAATTTACCTAGATCTCTATAAAGGGATTCAGCAATCCCAGGTCTACATTTAGGAGATGGAATTGAGGCAAAGAGAGTAGCATCTTCTGATTATGAAAAGAGCGGTTTTCTAGGCCAAACCACATATGTGTATATAGTATGGAAATAATGGGCCATGAACACTACCCTGAGGATACCAGATAGCATGTTCCTATACTCACTGTGGTGCCCATCAAAAATAGCTCTTTACAATTTATTATCTAAAATTTTGATTATGAGGTTAAGAAAATACCCACCTACTTCCAACTGTGCGAGTTTTAAAACAATGGCCTCATAATTATCACGAACAAAAGCAGCACTAAAATCGGGGCCAATCATACGAACTTCATGACCAAAATCAGGAGATTTTTGTACAGCATTCGAGATTGTAAGAAGGGCATTTGCAAAAGCCAAATTGAAAACTAGGGAACCAATGATTACCTTCAGCATACCTATTTAAACATTATCAAAAGTTACTCAAAATTTTAGATTATATGGGAGTTAAGGAATTTGTGCTGTAATCAAAAGTGCTAGACCTACCACATTACCAATTCTCCAACAAGTTCTAGTATAACATCTTCTTAACTTGCACAAAATAGCTAACAACTTGGGCGTAAAAAATATGCAGTCTTTATAAAAAGCAAAAGAAAAAGACCATTTGGGTCTACACTATAAGCATCAAGGTCCATCAAGAGTGATTTAATTTCACGTGGCAGAAAAGCTAAATTAGTTACTTTAGCCTCGGAAAAACAGAAATGAGGAAGATCGAATTTCTCATTACTATGCTTACTGTTAAACACATCAGCCAAAAGGGTTGCATTTTACTTTGAACAGTGAGGGACAAAGCAATCTGGTTCAAATAAAGGAGGAAATGTTAAATCTACACCAAAGAGTGCAAATTTAAGAGCAGTCTACCACACTCTGAGCAAAAGCTTTCAGCCAATTATAGTTATTCCAAGTCAAATCCGATTTGTTACTTTTCCAAAGATGATAGGCCCACTGCTTCCCCATATAAGCACGTCTACAATCATCATTGAACCATGGTTTATCTTTCACACGATATTTTAGCACACCGAAAAGCGATACACCTATCAATTATATTAACCAGATTCTTGTTGAAGTGAACAGAGTTAACACTTCTATACAATTGTGAATTATTCAAATTCAAAAGATCACCCAAAATGCCATTTCTGTCTTGCGATTTTTATATATCTTACATGAGTAGGCATATCAGGCACAGGCTGCTGTGTCCTAATCATTAATGAATATATATATATATATATATATATATATATATATATATATATATATATATATATATATATATATATATATATATATATATATATGTATGTATATATATATATGTGTGTGTATATATATATATATATATATATATATATATATATATATATATATATATATATATATATATATGCACACACACTGACAAAGTGTTACCCCAAAAAGATAGGTTCTCAACTGTTTCAAGATATCGAAATGTTTCCCTATTTAGATACTGCTTTATGTCCACACAAAACAGGAAGATATAGTTTTCCCAAACACAAGAAGTGTCCCCTCACAACTTTCAGTTGAGACTTGTGATAAAGTTAAGGTCGAAACCCCGAGAGAGGCACAAGCTGAAACTGGGTCACTGAAAGTAGAGACTTAAAATAACTTTGTAAATCTACCGTTGAAAAGAGAGAATCTAATTTAATCAGAAATAGGAAAGACCTCTACGAAAAATAGCAATTCATACTCTTTTCATCATCAACAGCCTAAAAGTAATAATTCCTTAATGAAACTGTAGACATCCGGCTTGAAAAGTCATCCCTATTATGGGGGGGGGAGGAGTTCTGGAAGGCTCTAAAGCCTATCAGGTCTCTCTTGCTGTCACCTACTAAACAACATAATCAGCCAAAAAATAACCAATGTCAGAAAATGATAGGTCCAATGCCAACTCCAAATGAAATCGACTCTTCCTTGGCCCATTGACAAAAATGACATGAAAATCCATTGATAACTTTTGCTGTATTAAAATCGTTCCAGATGATTTTCCGGATATAATAAAAAAAAAAAATTGTATTTTACGCCACATATTTCAAAACGGATCAATCAGTTTTACCCAATTGGCTTTAAAAGGCTCGTCATATTTGGAATGCTAAAAGTTAATTACAGACAACACGCCATGAAATATTGAGAGGAACAATAAAGCAAATAAAAACAAATATAAAGTCCTGTTTAATGCGACGGCATATATATATATATATATATATATATATATATATATATATATATATATATATATATATATATATATATATATATGTATGTATATATATATAAACGAAATAAACTAATTATAAATGCAATAATAAAATTGTACTACGACATATAAAATCTAAAGATATATAGATTAGACATTGGAGTAGTAAAATATTAATGGTGATAACACATGAGGTAAGCAAGAAGAAAAGTAAGTTATAAAAATATTAACACTTAAAATATAAGCAATAAAAATAACTGTAAACCTTAAATAGCTATGCCAAGAAGAAAATTACTAAAAGACAGTTTCAAACACAATTAATAACAAAAACGCACACGTAATAATAACAAAAACTATAACAACTACAATTAGGGTACTAACGAAAAAAAATCTTCATTAGTACCCTCATCATTTCTAATTTAGCCTCATTTGAAGAAAAAATATATTAAAAACAATTACATGATTCACCCTATCGGACAATTGCAATAACCATAACAAAGAATTCTAATCATAAACCAAATAAAAAAGACGAGACAATGGTACTCCCATGAAAAGAAAATCAAGAATAATTGCTAAAATATGTAATAAAACATGGGAGTCTATTGCAAGCAGCAATAGGTCCAAGATATGTCTGAGAAACCATCAGAAGTACAGAAGAAATCAAAAGAAAAATGTGCCATATCAATCTGAATATATAAACGTAGGGAAGCAACGGAAGAGAGCAATCCTTGAAGGAATAATACCTATTAATCATCCTATCAGAAACGGAACCCCACCCTCCCTATCCTATGTCCTGACAAGTGGCCAGCCCACCCGAGGGAGGATCGCCGACGCCGCCGAGTTGCAACATAAATGGAGCAGTATTCCAGCGGGACAAATCACGTGTCAAACATGACGTTAGTTAAGTCTGCTGGAATTCAGAATCTCATTCCAACGCTCCAGAGATGGCGGATGATGTCGAGGTATGTATGCGGAAATTTATTTCGTCTTTTTGGTATTTCATACCGTTTTCCATGTCGTGAGTGAAATATTCAGTATAATGTATCATACATACATATACACATATTTTTTTCCGTGCTGTTTGACTTTGATAATGGATCTGATTTAGTTCTTAAGTAATTCATATTATTGAATAGTTGTCAAATAAAAGGATATTTACAAAAGAGTACACTATTACAGTATATTGACATTGACACCTCTGGGTAATCAGGCACACGTGGAATGAGAGGGTATGAATTAATATGTGCACTTAGAATATGTAGTTTCATAATTATATATATATATATATATATATATATATATATATATATATATATATATATATATATATATGTATGTATGTATGTATGTATGTATGTGTGTGTATGTATGTATATGTACGTGTGTGTTTATGAAATAAATATAAACATAGACATATCTAAATATTAATACATATAAGTATGGGTGTATATATTTTTTCAGGAATTAAATTACATATCCCAAATGCATACGTCAATGCATATCCTCTCATTCCAAATGACTCTACCCACAGCTGTCAATCCCAATAACATAAACCTGTAATCCATTGGAAACGTTTAACACAATCATTAGCCCTCGATTCAATAACAGGAAAAAATCAGATTAATTAACAACTTTCAGCCTTACGGAAAAATATGAGATTTCCTATATGGGTCTTTAAAAACCGTATAACATTGAAGATATATATATATATATATATATATATATATATATATATATATATATATATATATATATATATATATATATGTGTGTGTGTGTGTGTGTGTGTATATATATATATATATATATATATATATATATATATATATATATATATATATATATATATGCAAATACGGCGACATGATGTGGTTGCATGATGATGATAATGATTGCACAACTAGTGCAAGTAATTAACTATCGCCTCTAACGCAGTGTGACGCAATGGCACATCCTTATGAAACGTTCAACTATACTCATCTATTGCTATCTCAGGCAGAAAATAACATTTGATCCTCATCTTTTTCCTTAAGCACAGGTGGTAAAACTACTTATAAAGCAACAGAGAATTTTTTATATAACTTCCATCCTCATCATCATTGTTCTTTTATTATTATCATTATCCTTATTGATAGTGTTATTGTAAAATCAGTGACGCGTTATGTCGATCAACATTTCCGGAGATGAAACTTCAAAATTACAATACTTAAGGACCATAATGGAATAAGAGAAGTTCCAAAATTTCACCCACATTGCTGCAACAGAGAAAGTCTCTTACACTCTGAAAAATATACATTTTTTCAGTCAAGCAGAAAAATGAAATGAACAGAATTCGTTTGCTAACGCAACCTACTTTAGAAATTTCTATCAGATAGATTATTGAAAACATTTTAGAGATAATAATACCAATTTCTTCAGGAGAATTGTATCATTCTAGTGCTTTGACTACTAAGAATATCTTTGAGATGAAGAATCAATTTTATTTTTTTATAATCTAGCCAAGCTATAAACAGTACACTTCCAGGAATCTGTTTCCTTATATTTAAAGGAAAACTTTCTCATTTAAGCTTGTTCCGTCAAAGTTCATCTTGTATTATTTGAAAAAAAAAAATTATTAAAAAACAATTACAATTAACAGGATATTACTTAGTTAAATGATATCAATCAAACTTTGCAGATGGTAACATACAGAATGTACAAATATTGCAAGATGATAAACATTTGCAGTTAGCGCTAAGCAAACGGCCAACAAAGTAACAACCAAAAATCTAAGTTAATCAAATAACAAAATAATCCAAAAATGATATAAAATATCGGAAACAAGAGATAACCCGAAAATTTTTATTTTATAGAAAGTAAAAATAAAAATCTAAAAAAAAAGTATATCAATAGGGAAAAACCATGTAAAGTTCAAATAAAAAAAATAAATAAATCAAGTACTAAAACTACCATTCTCTATGTATTTTCTCATAAAATTCAGGGGACTAATAACTAACTTTCCTTTCAAAGAGCAGAATGAAATAAGAGGAAGTTTAGAGACCAAAGAGGAATGATAAATGAAGACAAAACATCAGGCAAAATGACAGACTTGACAGAAATAGATTAGAATGAGAAGAAAAAAGACAGAGACCAAAAGACCAATACACATAGACAGAGAAAATTAATCTTGTCAGATGTTCAGGAAAATTCCTGACATGAATTCCTGGCTCCATAACGTCTCTTGAACACATTCAGGTCAAACGTGGTTGTATAGTCCTTGAGAACAACAACAACAACAACAACAAGAATGGTTCGAGTTAAATCGAACCAGAACATTATCTACAGTCATCATCTAATGAAAAAAAAAATCATGGAAAATTTATAAATTACAATATTTTACAAATAAGCAGGAATAACACACGTATAAAAATAAGCTAAACAGCTTCCCCTACATAATAAAGAGCAAGTTTCTCTCTCTCTCTCTCTCTCTCTCTCTCTCTCTCTCTCTCTCTCTCTCTCTCTCTCTCTCTCTCTCTCTCTCTCTCTCTCTCTCTTTATATATATATATATATATATATATATATATATATATA
>NC_090742.1:31470455-31472955 GCF_036898095.1 Palaemon carinicauda
AAAAGAGAAAACCATATCTACAAAACTTGTCATCATTTTAATTCTATTTATAATAACTGGAAACAATACATAAATACATAATTATATAAAAGAAAAAAAAGTATTTGAATAATCCACTCTAAAGAGACACCGATTTCCCTTCAGTAAGCTACCCAGAAAAATCAACAAGTTCTTCCTTTCTATTTCAATGTTAGTCTGTTAACTGAGTAACGAAATGTCAAGTTCTGATTTTTAATCATTATCTTGAACAGTAAGTTCTAAATACAAACCAAACTAATAAATACTTGAGTTATAATTAAGATAACAGTCAGCATCATCACAAAATATTTTGCTAAAGAAAACCGTGTTGATGATTGGTTTAAGATTGGGCCTCTATTCACAAGAAACCTTCATATATTGGTTACCCAATAGCAAGAGACGAATAATTTCGTGATCCTAGCTTCGGCCAAGACCAGAGCTGGAGCCTCATATCCTTTTTTTTAGGAAAGTCAGCTTTAATAATACGTCGACTACATCAAATTGCGTGGCACAGGCTTAGGTCAAATCCCGATCTCGGGCGATTTAATTAAGTAATTCCTCCTTGGCTTAGAATGAACAACCATTCCAGAAACATATCTTAGGCTATCTCTTTGGGATATCTTCTGCACTCTCATTTTATTTTAAGAGTTTGAATAAATATTGAGATAAGGTATTTAAATTATTCCGGTAATCTTAATAGAGAAGATTAATGAGTGCTCGTACCCAGCATAGATAGTATATAGAAATTACTTCAAAGAATAAAATACAAGAAGTTTATACAACCGTTAATAGACGAAAATTAACACAACACAGCAACCTAGTTGAATGAAGAGAAAAGTTCTATTTTCTTTGTATGACAGGAGCCCCAAATAAAACTTGCTAATTGCAGATTTGCTTCCATCTCAATCACGCTCCTACTGATCTATGAGATCTAACCTCTAACTGCTATTAAACCACAGAGACCGATGGGAATGGCATCCCAATACCCTTCTTTATTCTAAGCCAGAGAGGATCAAGAAAGGTCGAGAAAAAAAAGGGAAAAACTAGGTAATCATACGACAGGTCAGGAAGACGAAGGCAAGACTAAAGTCTTATCCTAAACTCAATCGGATGACTGACCCTGTCCTCTTAGCTTCCATTTCCATCATGGTGGAATTGGTACGTCCCTCTATATATCCCTGAAAGTAGATTAGAGGACGCAGACGTGATTGATTGATAGGGACAACCTGAATGCGGGCAATGCTTCTTTCTGCAATGAATGTTATGGTGATTGAGCTTCAGAGATTAACGGAACCCGCCTTATTTACATTAACTCTGTACATTTATCGATTTCACTAGTATTACTTTTTAGATTATATATATATATATATATATATATATATATATATATATATATATATATATATATATATATATATATATATATATATATATATATATGATAAATTTTGCACATTTAGACGTGTTTTTCATATTCAAATAAGCTATATATTTCTGATACATTAATGTCTGGATTCTCTTAACGGCCTCGGGATCAGAGCCCCAAGCGAAATCACAAAGACAAGAGCTTGTGACCGGCCGGGAATGGAACCCTGGTCGGGGAAACTTGTATAGACAGTGACTTAACCACTTGGCCACGAAGAAAGATAAAAGTCAATGACAATTTTTCTGTACTTATACCTTTCGAATTAAGGTTTTTTGTACTTAGAATTGAAATCAACCCATCTTCACCATCGTAGCTAATTGGTAGTTTGTGACTTGGCATTCGATTAATGATAAATATTTGCACATTTAGACGTGTTTTTAATATTCAAATAAGCCATATATATTTTATACATTAATGTCTGGATTCTCTTAACGACCTCGAGATCAGAGCTCCAGGAGAAATCGCACAAAGACAAGAGCTTGTGACCGACCGGGAGTCGAACCCTGGTCCGGCAAACTTGTATACACAGTGACTTAACCACTTGGACACGAAACAAGATAAAAGTCAATGACTATTTTTCTGTACTTATACCTGTCGAATTCATGTTTTTTTTTTTTTTTTTTTTTTTTTGTACTTAGAATTGAAATCAACCCATAATCACTATCGTAGCTAATTGGTAGTTTGTTACTTGGCATACGATTAATGATAACTTTTGCACATTTAGACGTGTTTTTTATATTAAAATAAGCCATATATTTTTATACATTAATGTCTGGGTTCTCTTAACAACCTCGGGATCAGACCCCCTTCATACATAATTACCGTAGTACAAAGATGTACGTATACAAAAAATATCACAAAAGGGGCAAAACTTCCTACATACAATTATATGTACGTTTATGAAAACTTCTTCAAAAGAAGGACCTATAAGACAGCAACATAATACTCATATCTCTCCTGAGAAGGGAAAAAGAGACGGTGTAGCCCCGGAAGAGCCGATTGACCCATATTTAAAAATGTGATAGACAGAGCAACGGAAACAATGCATTCCACAGT
>NC_090742.1:31477955-31482955 GCF_036898095.1 Palaemon carinicauda
TTCCATTTGGCAAGAAAAACGGTAAAGAAGCCAGGGTTCAAAACTTCTGAAATACAAACAAAAACCGACTTGTAGGAACACTCACATAATTTTGGCCAAGGACTAACGAGGATTTAGAATCATTTACTGATTTCTATTTTCCTCTGGAATTTAGGCGTCTGATATACTGTACACTAGACAGTGTATGCCTCGTTGTATGACCACAACATAGCTGTAAAAGTTGCTTGAAGCCAAGAAAGGCCTCGACTACGGGTTTAGATTCTCAGATAAATTAGTGAATGAATGCTCTCTATCCGCATACACAGGATTTTTTCTTAAATCCTCATTTCCAGTTATGTCTTCTAGGCTAGTTATGAACAGTGATATGACAGCCATATCAACTTTTCCACTGATATATATATATATATATATATATATATATATATATATATATATATATATATATATATATATACATATATATACTTATATATACAGTATATATATATGTGTGTATATATATACATATATATTTCAACATGTGAAATGAAAACATAAGCTACCTACTAGAGTAAATTCAACGTTACATCACAGCAATGCCAAACAAAATACGAATTCATATCACAATATACAGTATGTATATATATATATATATATATATATATATATATATATATATATATATATATATATATATATATATATACATATATATATATATATATATATATATATATATATATATATATATATATATATATATATATATATATATATATATCTTTTACATTCAGATACATTTCTACAACAGTCAATATAAGGCCATCCTTGATATGGTAACATTTCAGGTTGAAATCTCTAATTACAAATTACATACACCAGAATCATATATTCCAAGCATCATATTTACCATTAACTTTGATATTTGCAAACATCTGGAGAAACTACAGTGATCAGAATTCCCAATGTTTTCTTTGTTGATGGCCAACCTACCACAAATTTAGATTCCTTCTATACCAACCCTTTTAAATGGCCGTATATTTCCCGAAATTATTCTTTGAAAACATAAATTCACTTGAATAGAAATATAGCTTTTGTCAAATTTTCATAATATTACATCCTAAAAAATACTCACTGACTGCATATTCATAATAGTGACAAGCAAATTAAAACTAAGTATACATCCATATCAAAATGTTATCATCTTTTCAATCAAACGTAACCCATTCTCCATAAAACAACATATTGATAGGTAAAAATTATATGATTATATTCCTGTTAACGATAATATCTATTGAGGAGGATTGAACAAGTGATTTTTTTTTCTTTTTAAGATATAAACATATACAGTATGAAAAGAACATCATTTAGCCAAGGCATATTATGGAAATACTGGGGGAAAATATAGATGTAATATAACTCGTTAAAATCTTCATTTCAATTTAGGTGTGAGCGTTGATTAAATTAATACACTTCTAACCATATCAACAGAGAGAACATACATGATCCAGTGTGCCTGGTTTCTCGTAACTTCTTATGAAATACATTTGAAAGCCTATCCAGGTATACGTTACCGAGAAAGAATTCAATATAAAATCCAAAATTTTAACATTCTAAATTATTTCTTTTAATATCAAACAATACTACTTATCTTGAACTACTCCCACAATTAGCTAGAATACAGAGTGTAAATTCCTGCAAGCTCGTCTACTCCCTAAAAAAATACATAAATGTTTCATACGATGAAAATGGTCCATTGCTTCAGGAAAAAAATACGGCTTCCTAACAAAAAAGATTGTCTTAAACATTATAATAATAGAGTCGGCATTGAAAAAATCATATTGTTTATCATTTAATTATTCCGTAATCCCATCTTGAAAATGTCCCCCAAAAATTAATGTTTTGTTTCAGGCTTGACGCAGTTTCAGCTTGGATGTACAGAACCCATACCTACAGATGTGACAGTACCTTTCATGGGTCATTCCTGGAAATAACATATCAATTTTAAAGGTCTCCTGCATGACATGTACTGTAGCCTCACACATATTGCTAAAGGTATGGAATATGATCAAAACCAAAGATCAAATTCAGTGTGGTCTTGGATTACTTATTCAACATATATTATCATTATTGAAATATTGGTGCCTCAGGTGAATAAAAAGGCCAAATCAGTAGAGGGGTGTTTGGTAATAGCCATGAGTACTGAGTTTTTGAGCGATCGATGTACCCCAAAAATATATGTTTATTTACTGTTAGTGATTACTATATCATGCCCAATGTGTAGTAGGAGCACGACTGCCACCGACTGTGCCCCAGTTTCTTGCCCAGTTCCTCTGTGAACATAGGACACTTAACTTTCAAGGGTGCGTTTTTATCATACAAGCCAGATCTTAATTTAGGGTAGAATGCCAAATGTTTAGGCAACCTTTATTTTTTTTTCTTATTTTATGGGAGTTTTTTCCATATTTTCTCTTAATCTTATCATTATGAAATAAATAATTATATTCGTTATTAGTACGTTGATTACGGTTCACCCTACACATAAGTTGACCTGTTCCTTAGCCCATCATTGTCACTTTCATTATCAGTAATATAATCTAATCTTACCTGAAATTTTAGCTTTTTTGAATTTTTTTCTTGAAGTATCTCTGTAAAGAATAAATTGGACTGGAGTCGACATACTGACCAATAAAGTCTAGGTTTATCGCTAGGGCCCCTTGCCCATAACGAAATCACGGGGTGGTGTCCAATGCCCATTTCTATTTTATTTGTTATTTTGCCCAGACCTGTGGGGCAATTCACAGCATTTTTGTGTAGTGCGGTGTTAGAATGTAGTCAGCATTCTGACAATAGGCAGTCTGCGTGCTACGTCCGGCTTCAGTCCGCAAACCACTACATCGTAATCCTTAAATGAATGTAAATGAGTATTACTTTAACAAACAAAAGCAAGATGAAAAATTCCCTAAATATTCATATTTTCTTTTAAGTAATCATGCATTCAGCTCATTACAAATTAAAAGAACAAAGGAATAAGTACTCGCGGAATTACCCCAACGATACTCGTCAAATATGAATATGCAATGAAAAATTAGCATTTAATATTCAGGTCAGATTAGGTTCGCTTTGCAAAGCGACCTAATTAGCCGGGAGAGACAGAATTTTATAGTTGGATTAAATACTGGCAAAATCGTTACGGTGAACATAAACAGGGTTGTACTTGATAAAGGCAATAAAGCCACCTGAAGATTAACCCATTCCTGGCTTTCGGGATCACGAATAACATCTATTTATCAACTAAATCCCACTCTCCATATTTCCTTTACTATGAATCTTCTCTTCGATTTTACGTCTTCATTGTGTTTCCAAACACACCAATCTCTGTATTCTTGGATACATTTTTGCCGTTTCATGAAGCAAGTCACTTACTTCGAGGCTACATATTTAACGGTCTCGCTATATAATTCGCTTTTATTCTGAGCATATTGAAATTTTCTTATATTGCCATTTATTCTCTACGTTGCCCATATACCAATGATTGTCACACAACACTTTGAAGCCTCATTTTTACTATGTGTGAAATTTCTGTACATGCATCTCGCTGACAAAACGTGGATGCTCTCCAGGTATCTTACTTCATCTCACCCCCAAGGTAAGGTTAAATTTCGAGCACATTTTGCTATATAATTTTTTGAAATAGCTCTAACAGCCTTAATTTTTGTCATAGAGAGGTCAGGTTGGTCTCATTCTTTTGGAAAATGCCTGAAGTTTCTCATAAAGTTATCAGAAACATGCAAAAACACTGTTATTTACATAAATACATACATACACATATACATATGTGCAGAAAGAATAGCCTATACGTATATAGAAAAAAAATAGACTAAACATAAGCTTGCTAAAAAAAATTAACCTATATCTTAAAAAGCTTCTCTAAAGTCCACTTCAATGTTCGTTTCTATATATGCACAATTAGAGCAATAATCATAACAATTATCTATAACATTCCTTTCGGAGAGCCACTTACATACACTTTAAGCAAAGAAAAAAAAACACATAAATGCATGAATGTCAGGCGTCCATTTTCTAATTAAAAATGACTTTCGTAATCCGCTCAATAACTCTCCTTGTTTTACATAAAGTTGGGTCGTTAAAGACAAAGGCTCCAATGAATAAAGAAAACTTCTCAAAGATGAATTTAATTAGCAATCCTAAATTCTGAGAAACTGCTTTGGATTGCTAAACTCATTTCGGAATAATCCCTTGATAAGACAAACAACATTTAGTCATATGACAAAGCCGTCTCATTCGGACAGAAGGAGAAAATCGGAGAAACGGAGGAAAAAAACAAAAAAACAAATGGATGATTATTAAAATCTAATTTCTAGAATTTACAGAACATGGGTTAAAGATGCCTTGTTTCACTTTCAGTATTATCTGAAGGAATGCACACCAGAACGTCAGCCTGGTAAGCCACTCCCCCCACAATGTGGGGCCCAACCACACCAGTAACATCTCAGTAAACAACCTAAAGTCACGGTCCCAAGACGGGGGTCGATCTGTCGTAATGCGAATGGAAGGCAAAAACGCACTAATGTATTAGACATAAATATAGCGTCTTCTTTTTAAGTTTGAAACTATTATGTAAAAGGACTGAATCTATTTATACAGATCACGTAATAGCCCTTGAATGAACTCATTTCATGAAATGCTACAAATCTTCAAGCATCGAATTAAATGACAGAAAAAAATCCGTAACACTGATGCACATTTTGGCATCCAAGCTAAGTTCCGTAATGAGTTTCCGGTAACCTCCTGCCTGAGCTATTACTTTGACAAACGGTGGTAGCTATTTTCAACCTAGAACGAGGTTTTTAGAATGTTTAAAGTTATAAGTTCCAAAAGATATTAGGCACGACTGCATACTGTGATTGTAAATGATTACCAATTTCGGATGTTAACTAAAACTTTTACAAAAACAAAAAATGGTTGATTATGTATTTTAACAGTAACACACACACACA
>NC_090742.1:31487955-31490455 GCF_036898095.1 Palaemon carinicauda
CAACTATATTCGAAAGAGAAGGTTGGAAGGCTACAATTAGAATAGCAGAGGAGCCCAATGATGATAACTTTCTGTTGCCTATAGGAGGATATGATTTATTTTCGTGTGACGCTAGATATCTTTCTTCTTGTAGAAGATATCATCCTCCTTGTAGAAGAAAGTATACGATGAAACAAGAATAACTATTCATTATAAATGTTGATAACAGTGAGTAGTAACTACAGCCAGTTTTTGAAGGCCACTTTGCACTTAGCAAGGCCATGAGGTCTATTCTTTTTTATTGTTAGTAGCCTATGCCGGAATAAATCAGAATCACTTTAATCATTATTTGAATATTTACATTTCTTATGGCATATTCTATTTACTTTTATTATTAGTTATCTAAATAAAAAAAATTTCGTTTTCAATCCACTTCATAACTCCTATGTGTATATAGAACCTCATTTTGCATTAGACCATTGTTCAGGTGTTGATACAGGGACATATTGATTCTGTAGCTTGTTTTTGAAAGCTGCTTTTAACAAACGGAAAATCAACATTACCCACTTTCTTTCAATGTTAACATGTTAAATCTGTTAGATGACACCTTAAAGCATATAAAAAACTTAGTGTTATCAAATCCTGGGGGCCATATAGTAACGCCCCCTAGGTACCTTCTAACATTCCAAGGACCATGAAAAACTTTTTGCAGTCTAGAATGGTTGTGTGTTTGCCAAGATGAGAAAGAGACAAATACTTGAAATGCCCCATAACAATGGGCTCAGTATATATATCATATGACTGGATCCTAGAATTATCGGTACAGCTAGGAGAATTAGTTGCTCACAGTATGTAGAAGATGGAGTTGACTGTCCTCGAGTGTTAAGAAAGCAGTTGTTCACATTTGCAGCACTGGACAAAATAGATCATAAGCCAACTGTAATCACAGTTCAAATATCGTTACCTGGTACAAGTGTGTTCATTTTCCAACACCTAATTAGAGCCTTTCAAACTGGAGTCAGAAATGAAAGTTAAGAAAGTTCAAGCACATCCAGAAGCATATACCAATATTCAACGAGCATCCACCTGCAAAACCCAAATCCTCTTCCAGTATCAAGACAACCCTTACCAACACCACAGTCGATCTTCTCATACTTGAAAGAAAAATATTCTAGATTGGAGGATGCCTTACTCACTGAGGATGTGGCCGATGCAGTCAGCATCACATGGTCACTCTACTATGCAAAGCAGAAATGGAGCCAACCTTTGAAGTTGGCATTTCATCAATGATGCCTCTGTGGCGAAACCTAACTCACTCTGTTGCCATGATGAAGCATGCCATGTAAAAGGTCTGTTATATAGTGGCTTTCCTGAACCAAGGGCAGACACCTGTCATTTCTGATAACCAGGCACTGTAAGCTCTGGCCAAATAAATACAATGGACATAGCCCGAGTATGGAGAGGACAAATTTGCGATCAGGTTCGGTGGACTTCATATAGAAGTGGCTTCATTTGGTACATCAGTCTTATCTGTCTGCTTCTAGTGTCACCAGGACAGTATGAGCACATCATATCACTGCATGTAGTTTTTACAAGCTTATGAAATAAGCATACCATGATTAATGATCTGAAGAGTCTGGCATATCAGATAAAACATTTAAGGATTGGTATGAAGAACAGAGGAAAGAGGAAAGAGAGCCTGCAGTTCCAGTACTATATTTAGTGCTGGACATGGAGCTAACCATATCCACCCTATTCCACATCTTCAGAGAAGGTGACTTCAACTTGTACTGTTTAGCATTTTTAGAAATAGTGACTTACATCTTTGCAAACAACAATGGGGTAAGTGGAATACTATGGCACCAGGTGTGAGCAGGTGGACGTAGTCTTTGATATATATATATATATATATATATATATATATATATATATATATATATATATATATATATATTATTATTATTATTATTATTATTATTATTATTATTATAGTGCAGGTTTACAATGGACCCTTCTTTAAAGTCGACTCACCATTTGTTTATCAGGTCCTTTGCACATTTGGGCTTTAACTTCAGTTTCTCACTCATCTTTAATTCCTCTATGATATTGTCTAATGTGTATGTGTATCTATTTGGATATCTCAGCTAATAACTTCTATAATTACTAGCATTGTGACCACTACTATAAAAAGAGAGGTTGGGGCTGATCTCTTTACCTCTAATCAGAGGTCATACAACACAATTCCACCAACAAAGGCAGCACTCAGACAACAGGGAAAGAGTACGGTCTATCAAGCTGGGATCATCGGGGGCCAGGCAACCATCTCAAATACAAACACGACCAGTTTTCCTGAATAGCAGTAGATACAGAAAGAAGACACATGGCAAATATGTCGGACAACGCTACCCCCTATTAGTGAGCTGTCGGGAACTGACAAAGTGTTCCTGTAAGAAAGGCTGCAAAGGAAGATGCAAGTGTTTACAGTTAGCGCTCCCCTGCACATTACTCTTCAGCTATATAT
>NC_090742.1:31495455-31502955 GCF_036898095.1 Palaemon carinicauda
TTTCAGGGGACGAACCGCTCTTGACCACATCAAGGGAAATCATAAAATAAACATATTATATACGGGGGGGAAAATATAGTGACGTTTCCCGTGTCTGAAAAAAAAAATGTGGAAAATCTAATGAATTCAAATAAAATTAATACAAATCTAATGAATTCAAATTAAATTAATACAAATCTAATGAATTTAAATTAAATTAATACAAATCTAATGAATTCAAATAATTTTAATACAAATCTAATGAATTTAAATTAAATTAATACAAATCTAATGAATTCAAATAAAATTAATACAAATCTAATGAATTCAAATAAAATTAAAAGGGGGAAGTTAATTTCTTAAATATCTGAGGACTCATTCAAATGCAATTTTAGTATGAATTTAGAGGCTAATGGGATAGGCAACCTCATATGATTATCAAGGACATGTCCTAAAAAAATCACAAGGAAAAACTATGAGAAAAACGATGACTCACATTGAGGGAGGAGATGAGCTTCCAAACCACTTTTTTCATATTCCTCAATTATGCAAGAAAAAATATAATTGAGAGAGAGAGAGAGAGAGAGAGAGAGAGAGAGAGAGAGAGGAGAGAGAGAGAGAGAGAGCTTCCAAACCACTTTTTTTTCATATTCCTCGATTATGCAAGAAAAAATATAATTGAGAGAGAGAGAGAGAGAGAGAGAGAGAGAGAGAGAGAGAGAGAGAGAGAGAGAGAGAGAGAGAGAGAGAGAGAGAGAGAGCTTCCAAACCACTTTTTTTTCATATTCCTCGATTATGCAAGAAAAAATATAATTCAGAGAGAGAGAGAGAGAGAGAGAGAGAGAGGAGAGAGAGAGAGAGAGCTTCCAACCACTCTTTTTCCTATTCCTCAATTATGCATGAAAAAATATAATTGAGAGAGAGAGAGAGAGAGAGAGAGAGAGAGAGAGAGAGAGAGAGAGAGAGAGAGAGAGAGAGAGAGAGAGAGCTTCCAAACCCCTTTTTTCCTATTCCTCAATTATGCAAGAAGAATATAATTGAGAGAGAGAGAGAGAGAGAGAGAGAGAGAGAGAGAGAGAGAGAGAGAGAGAGAGAGAGAGAGCTTCCAAACCACTTTTTTCCTATTCCTAAATTATGCAAGAAGAATATAATTGAGAGAGAGAGAGAGAGAGAGAGAGAGAGAGAGAGAGAGAGAGAGAGAGAGAGAGATCTGTCATGAAGAGACTTCCTCCAGGAAGAGATGGCTATTTGGTCAGGACCAATTACGAGTGGCGTGTTTACTTTGTCGGACGAAGACCAAATAAAACTCTTGACTTTAACGGACGTGTGTGACAGTACCTCCTTCGTGTTACCCAAGAAAGGTAAGTTTTTTCCTTTTTCCATAAAAAAGGAGATAGGCGTTGACGTTGATAAGACAATAAAAAAACATAATGGTCATTGGAATCTGTCTGTTAGGTTCTATATGTGGCCCAAGTTGGTAATAAATAAATAAATAAATAAATAAATAATATATACATATATATATATATATATATATATATATATATATATATATATATATATATATATATATATACATATATATATATTGAGAATTAAATGGCTGGACAGGATTAGAAATGAAACTATTAGAGATTACTAGAGTGCCATAAGTGGATGAGATCAGGATGTGGGGTAGATGGAGGTGGTTTGGGAATGCTCTTCGCAATCCCCAAGAGAGATTAGTTCACCAACCGTTCAGCTGGGCTTCACAAGGCATTAAAAGAGTTGGAAGACCCAGGCCTACATGGCTGAAGACTACGAAGTGCCAAATAGGAGATGATGAATGGAGAAGTATTGAATTCAAATCTCAAGATAGAGACGACTGGCGAAATCTGACCGAGGCCCTTTGCGTCAATAGGCGATGATGATGATGATGATGATGATGATATTTATATATATATATATATATATATATATATATATATATATATATATATATATGTATATATATATATATATATATATATATATATATATATATATATATATATATATATATATGACTTCTTTTACAAATAACTTCTGTGTTTTAGACTGAGTTATTGCTATTTGCCAGAATTATAAAGGTAAACTTTGCGCTATTTCTTCAATTTTAATACAATAATTCTATTGTTGAAATACCATCACTGTGTCTCTTTCCTTCCTCTCTATCTGTCAGTGGTAAGAACTTAACACATAGGGAACTGGCAGGCTCAATAATAAAAACACGGAAATATTGCTGTACTCTTAGTGTCTTTTAGTTGCATCAACGGCTAAGTTGCTATAAATGTGAAGATATTATGAAAACGATAATCTAAAACCCATTCCCAAATGGTGGAACACTCTGAAACCCATTCCCAAATGGTGGAACAAACTGAGCTCATTCCCAAATGGCAAAATAATATGGAGCCCATTCCTAAATGGTGAAACAATGTAAAACAAATTCCAAAATGTTGCAACAATTTGAAACCAATTCCTAAATGGTGGAACAACCTGATGTCCATCCCCCAATGATGAAACAATCTGAAATCCATCCCCAAACGGATTTCTAAATGGTGGAGCAATGTGAAAAACATTCCCAAATGGTGGAACAATCTGAAACCCATTACCAGAAGGTGGATCAACCTGAACCCATTCGCAAGGCAAAATAATCAGGAACCCATTTTCAAATGGTGGAACAATATGAAACTCGTTCCCAAATAATGGAACAATGTGAAACTTATACCTAGATGATGGAACAATCTGAAACCCATTCGAAAATGGCAAAACCTTCAGAAACCCATCCCCAAAGGATAGACAAATGCGAAACTCATTCCCAAATACTGGAACAATGTAAAACCTATACCTAAATGATGGAACAATCTGAAACCCATTCGAAAATGGCGAAACCTTCTGAAACCCATCCCCAAAGGATGGACAAATCCGAAACACATTCCCAAATAGTGGAACAATGTGAGACCTATTCCTATATGGTGAAACAATCCGATATCCATTCCCAAATGGTGGAAAAGTCAGAAACCTATTCTAATTTGATGGCACAATCTGAAGCTCATTCTCAAAATTGTGGAACAATGTGACACCCATTCACGTGTACTGGAACAATCTGATACCCATTCCCAAATGGTAGAACAATCTAAACATATTCACAAAGAGTGGAACAGTTTGAAACTCATTCCCAAATAGTGGAACAATGTGAAACCTATTCCCATATGGTGGAACAATCGAAAATCCATTCCCAAATGATGGAACAATCTAAAATCCATTCCTACCCATACTCATTTCTCAAATTGTGGAACCATATGAAATCCATTCACAAATGTTGGAACAATCTAATACCCATTCCCAAATGGTGGAACAATCTGAAAAATATTCCCAATAGGGTGGAACAGTTTGAAACTCATTCCCAAATAGTGGAATAATGTGAAACCTATTCCCATATGGTAGAACAATCAAAAATCCATTCCCAAATGGTGGAACAATCTAAAATCCATTCCCAAATGGTGGAACAATCTGATACTCATTTCCAAAATTGTGGAACAATATGAAACCCATTCACAAATTCTGGAACAATCTAAAATCCATTCCCAAATGGTGGAACAGTTTGAAAAATATTCCCCAAAGAGGTGGAACAATTTGAAACTCATTCCCAAATAGTGAAATAATGTGAAACCTATTCCCATATGGTGGAACAATCTAAAATCCATTACTAAATGGCGGAACAATCTGATACTCATTTCCAAAATTGTGGAACAATATGAAACCCATTCACAAATTCTGGAACGATTTGTATCCACTCCTAAATGGTGGAACAGTCTTAAACCTATTCCCAAGGGTGGAAAAATTTCAAATTCATTCACAAATAGTGTAACAATGTGACCATTCTAAAATTGTGGAACAATCTGATACCCTTTCCTAAATTGCATAATAATCTGAAAACCTTTTCCAAATGGTGGAACAATCTGACACTTATTCCCAAAATGGTGGAACAATCAGAAATTCATTTCCCAAATTATGGAACATGATCAATGCAATCAAAAAGGGAAATCTTCCAATCATCTGCGTGTCACTGAATATAAAATTGGTGGGGAAAATAAATCAGGCAACATCATTAACCAACGTCAGACTCTGACGTCAAACATTTACAAACATTAATTCTGTGGTTAATGAGTAATGAGGGAAATACAGTTTGAAAATGTTGAATGTCTAAAGCCACCATTTAATGGCGAAAACATAACGTGGTATGGTTTTGTAAATTTACAATGTTGATATGAACGGTAATATATTCATTTTTTTTTTTTTTTTTATCAGACAAGGATTCCATTTAACCTTTTTATACTTATTAGAATAGTAAGTAAGAAAAAATTATTTTGTAGATTTACAAAGTTGATGTGAACGGCATTATCATATTCAAACATCTTTTTTTTATTCCGACAGGAATTCCATTTAACCTTTTTTGACTTATCAGAATAGTAAGTAATAAAAAAAAATATATTGGGACGAAATTTTTAGGATTCGTCACGGCAAAGACAAGAATTCTCCCTAAATTCCTTAATGAAAAATATGTCTAGGAATATTAAAATTTTTACAATTTTCTAAATCACAAGTATGTCACTTTAATATTACCCTCTTTGCCTTTTCAATTATCTCCTTATCTAATAAGTAATAATCTAGTATATTTATTTCACTTTTATAACGCAGACTGGAATTGTAGAACGAAATTAGTCCTTAGCTACGCCTATTTGTAGTTCCGAAGAATTCGTTGAAGATTATTTAACTAATGGGGATTTTTTGTATACTCAGGGGGAATTGCTTACTTCATGGGGAACTTGGTTGTGATAAAGAGAATTGGATGAATTTGGGGGGATACCAATCAGTATTTGCGCCTGCCTTACCTAAGTTAAATAACAGGGGTAAAAAAAAAAAAAAAAAAAAAAAAAAAAAAAAAAAAAAAAAAAAAAAAAAAAAAAAAAAAAAAAGTGACGAAGCTGGGTGGATAGATTAAGAGTATTGTGAGGTGAGTTAGTCATGTTGAAAGAATTAACGACAGTATGTTGTGAAGAACAAAATTTATATGTCTCAGGAGGAGTGAGTAAAGAAGTACCTAGAAAAGGGTTGAGTGGATGGAACAACAGATGTATTAGAAAGAAAGGGTCTTGGTATCCAGGAAGGGCAAGAGCGCGGGCAAGATAACGGTGAGAGGCACAGTGTTTGTGATGAGATTTAGTGTGAACTCTAGATAAGTCTTCTGAGCAGAAGAACGATGCAACGAATATTGTTAGAAGTACTATGTAGTGGAGTGTCATTTCTCTACAATTCAGCAGTTAAAGGGTGAACGAAATAGTGACGGTTATGTTTCTTTACTAGAGCCATCCGGTGTTAGAAGAATAGCTCAACAAACACAGACACATACACTATATATATATATATATATATATATATATATATATATATATATATATATATATATATATATATATATATATATATATATATACATACATACAGTATACGTAATTTTAAATATGGCTAATGATTTTAGTAGTAGTAGTAGTAGTAATAGTAGAAGTAGTAGTAGTAGTTAAGCCACCTGAGACGAGTCTAATGAAGTCTACAAGTTCATTAATGCTTTCTTTTCATTCCTTTGATCATTAGAATTTTTTTTTAAATTTCAAAAGGACAAGGGATAATTATACATAATTTCTTAATTACACGTATGAAACCTTACCGACCTAATTAACATCGAATAATTGCTTAGTCTTATAAGTATGCAAAAGGAGATCTTAATAGGAACTAATTTACTAAGAGTTAAGAAGCTGCAATGTTTTCGATTATCTAAAATGAGTAAGTCTCACGAGTAAACCTATAAGATCTTTTAGGTAATTTAATAAATCTAAATCAAATTTTAGCAGTCAGTCTCTGGTCATATATCGTAGGCAAGGGCAACAATTATTTTGCTTTTTATTATCAAATGGTATCACGAGCCAGAAATTACTCTATATATCATAGTAGCAAAAACTACACCTGTGCTGCGCATCCGGTGTGAGCAGACGGGGACACTTTGGTGGAATAGAAGCAGCAGCATGAAGGCAAAAAGCAAAATTACACTAAGAAATGCGTTAAACAAAATAGCAAATTACACATGGAATTATTCCATTACTTCGTTATCATTGACTTTGGTTGTGGTACCTGCCACTTAAAAACAGTAAAAAATGCAAAAGATAGGTAGTATGAAGTTGCTTAGGCGTGCTTTTAATTTTTAGATTCATGCGACATTAAATACATTATAAATAATCTAACTTGTTTGTCTTTACTTAATGGAAGAATCAAAGGAGTTTGAAGATGGACAGTTACTCCTCAACAATTATCCTTTCTGTGGCCACAAAGGCACGATGAAAGGGAGCTTGTAGTAGTGGAAATATTGTCCCTAGGCATAAGTATCGACTGTGCCTATGCCTGTGTGTGGCACCTATTAGGTCTAGTTGGATATAACATTTATGAATTCTATCCTTGAGCGTGCTAGGAGGACACTGCAATATGATACATAACTCTACCCAAGTTAGCACCTTAGAAAAAGAAATTGGAATTCTATTGGATTTGGGAATTTGGGTCAGATAGACAGTCGCTGAGGCAAGAGGACATAAGTATAATGTTGAAAATTAAAAGAGGTTGTACAAGATGGAAGAAAAAAAAATTAGGTGACCTGTTAGCACCGAGGCCCTGCAGTAGGGCAGCTACTAGGTTTTGTAGTTTAGGGTTGATATCAATGACACCCTGAGGAATTAACATTGGTAAATAAAAAAAAATAACATTGATAAATTTTCTTTTATTATCTCTACTTTTTAACCAAATTATGTAAGCATATAATGGTTATCGTACGCCTGGTATCACCGCATTCAAGTTTGTATACATGCATCAGCATCTTGGATCTGGGGTAACTCCTGGTCCACCTACATGAGTAATTAATGTTGTTATTTCTGCAACAACAAATCTATGGTGACATTCGTCTCATGGCATTACATCTACAAAGAAGACCATTAGCACACACTATAGTACACTCATAACTTGTATGCTCCTGGATCTGGGGCAGGGGGAGGGGGGGGGGGCGAAGTTGGTGTCCGTCTAACAAGCACTAGGTTACCTTTGATTTTTTTATTCTACTTATCAAGGCCTTTCAAAAAAGTTTGGGTGACAGTCCAAAATGTGGTCAGGAATTACTGCAGACCGCTATGAAAATTTTCGTATTTTACGTTTTGGGGGGTATATGAAAATCTTCATAAAAGTTTAGTGCAGTACTCAACCACATTTGGGTTTCCCAATCAGACGCATTTAAAAGGACTTGATATCTATAACAATAAAATCGTAAGTTACTCTGCACTTGTCACAAAATTCCCCCAGCTCCTGGATTAGTACACATTCTTGTGCGTAATGAATATTAAGGCCACTTCCTTCTCAATGACTTACACGCATCTATCCCAGTATTTCCTACCCATTATATATCCT
>NC_090742.1:31507955-31522955 GCF_036898095.1 Palaemon carinicauda
TGATAGAAGGCATTGGAGAGTGTGCATCACCCAACCGACTCCTTAATGTAGGGATAATGGTGGGAGAGAAGAAGATGATAAAGAGTATAAAAATCAAGCAATGAAACATTGCCGAAATAATAATCATTACACATTTTTTCGTAACAAACGTGGAAGAAGAAAATCTAACGTGTTTCCAGCATAACTAAATATAAAACAAACTAATTTCTATTGTAGCTCTAAACAATATAATTCTCTCAACCGTGGGGAATAAAGGGGGGCCAATATTTCCACGAGTGAGATTCGATTAGAGACGGAATAAAAGTGTACTGTAGGCGAAAGAAAGAGAATAAGAATAATGATGAGTGAGTATAGAGAAAAAGTATGAATCGAACTATTTCAATTATTTACGAACTAAATAGAATAATTCAAATAGTCTCAACAACTAGACTGATCGTTGTTCAGTCCCCACGGTCAATTAATCTAAAAACAACCCCTATGTACTGTAAGTACACCTTCATCCAAGTTTTGAGATGGTATGTAACATATCATGACTCTCAGCCTTCTATATTATCTGATTACTTTATATTTTCTGTTGTCCTATAAGAACTTTTCTATTTGTGGCTATAGTGCATATTTCATACTCATTACGTGTCAGCAGTCATTATTTCTATGTACACACACAAACACACACACACATACACACACACACCCACACGCACACACACACACACACACACACACACACACACATATATATATATATATATATATATATATATATATATATATATATATATATATATATATGGATTTGCCAATTCAATAAGTGTTTCCAAAACATGAAAAACAGTGGTTGGTGTTAGAGAAAATAGTAATATCCTAGATAAGCGTTGAATTTTGGAAGAACACTCCATCACAGTAGACGTTTCAACAGCACCATAGAAGGCTCGTCATCAGGGTGTCAAGGTCCATTACACGTAAAACGCAATACCCCTCCATCCAGCTTTAAAGCCTCCATATTTTTCAAAGACCTTCCATTCAAATATTCTTTTTCACATTATTTATCAAACCCTTTCTGATTCTTCCTCTCCTTCTCCCCTGCGAACTCTTTTAACCATTAAATAATGTACCATTCACCTCCCATGGCCAAACCATCTAAAACAATATTCTTTATTCTATCACCCATGTTAATCTCTTTGCCACTTTCCTCTCTACATTTCTCAACTCATTCTATATTTCTTTCAACATATTTACAACATATGATTCCCATTAATAACTGTGCATTATATCCTGGACAAACATTTTACTTTCTACAGGATAGTTCCAGAAGATGCTCTGGTTACAGCAAATACGTTTGGGAGGAGCTCACTAGCCCACGCCCGACCACATGGAGGCTCAAGGTTTTCGTATAACAATGAGTTCGCTTATCGGGAAGCCAGCGATTTAACGAAAATATTATTGTCTATAATCCCAAGCCTGAATTGTGTTCTTTCTATGCCATTAATTTCTAAATATTTACATATGAAGTTTTACTACAATGCATGCTTCTTTTTTCGGACATTTTACTCTGATATAGAACGTAAAATCAATCTGTCATTTATTTTTCCATATAATAACGGGATGACATGAAATCTGCCTATTTATATATTTCATTTTATTTTTGAGATAAGAGCCTATAAGTATAATCCTAAAATGACAGTAAATAAGCAATTTCAAATGGGGGAAATATTACTACAGCTTATCAAAATGAATGCGAATATACTGGTTCAAAACTATGCATCCCCGGATATTGCATAAAATCACCCCCTGGAAAAAAATGAGATAGGTGTAGGATATGAAATAAAGGCGAATTATGAATTAACTTCTGCAGAGAGTCAGGGGAAATTAGGGAATGAAAGCAAAATAACAAGAACAATTAATAATACACCAATCTCCTACAATATAAATCCGAACTTTAGGGTAGGATTAAAGGAAAAACATCAGGAATAACTTTTGAAATCTCTTCCTCTGGTGATAATATTGACTATAACAGACCAATCCAAGAAAAGGAAATGACGAAAAGCGACAAATCAACAAACATTAATAATAATAAAAAGTTATCTTCGCTGTGAGAGACAATTCCCAAAGAACGGGGTCCCACAACACGACAGGAGACGGAAGGGTTGCAAGCACACATACGCGTCCCAGACATGACGTACGTCCTCTCATTGGACACGGACATGACAGGTGCTCGATAATTCTCTCTTTTTAACTCCCCCTCCCCCTCTCCTCGGAAGGGCATTCTTTTATTCAGAGCAATCAGAATCTGTCCCAGTTTCAGAATAATATATCACCTTTTGCATAATGAGGGTATTTAGGGCAGAACACCTGGAGGAAGGGGAGGTGGGTGAGAATCGGGGGCGTTGGAAATAAAAGGGAAAAAATGTTGTAAGAAATGTTACATTTTGGGACCGCACTAAATCCAGCAATAGCCTGGACTGTGAATGCGAAATTTATTATTACTATTTTGTAATCACTACTATTCTATCTAATTTCTCTTCCTCTTGTTTTGTTACAGGTTTTTATAGTTTATATAGAATATATTTATTTTAATGTTACCGTTCCTTAAGTATTGTATTTTTCCTTGTGTCCTTCCCTCGCTGGGTTATTTTCCCTGTTGGGGCCCCTAGTCTTATAGCATCCTGCTTTTCCAACTAGGGTTGTAGCTTAGCAAGTAAATAATAATAATAATAATAATAATAATAATAATAATAATAATAATAATAATAATAATAATATGATTTTTTTATCATTTGCATTGTTATCAACTTGACTAAAACACTGTAACGTGTCTAACGTATCATATATCGCTATATTTAAAAAAGGAGCTTCAGAACATTTTTCAAAGTGCCTTCTCAGCTTAAGATCCATTTTGACAAAAGGGTAAAAACTCCTAACATAGATTATACAACGATATTTGACAGTGAAGTTATTATACCCATTAATATTATTATCAACCAGACTAATAATAATAATAATAATAATAATAATAATAATAATAATAATAACAGCAACAGGTTTCCAAACGAATTCCCCCATGTCTAAAAACATCCTCAGATAGTATTATTGATGTTTAATTTAAAGAAAAATATAATTTCTAAAAATATGAAGAATAAACACAATCAGATCTAATAAAGGTTACTTTTTTCCTTAAAACCACCAATAAAGAAAAGTAAAAGGACTAATACAAAGATGCACTGAGGTAAAATCACAAAAACTATCGAATGTAGCCTCAGGTCAAATGATATGAGATGAAAAACCTCATCAGATCATTAAAGATCACGTGCCATTCGGTCATCCGAATGAACGTACAGCTTTCCATGTCAACATCGATTCCAAAAGATGAAAAAAAAAAAAAAAAAAATTCCTCGCCACTCTAGGTTTAATATACGCGGTGAAAAAAGAGGTGGCTATTTTTCTCTCCAGAGGCTCATTCTGAGGAAATAAAAGGGCGCGTAGGAAGCCTAACTATGGATCGAAGAGAGAAATCGATAAAGGCCAAACAACTCTCAATACCTCTATTTCTTCATGTTCTGTGTTTGTCTCTTAACTCTAAATGTCTATCCTTCCCTACTACTTTCTCTATCTCATGCACAAATAAATTATCTCAAATCTTAACCATCTCTCTCTCTCTCTCTCTCTCTCTCTCTCTCTCTCTCTCTCTCTCTCTCTCTCTCTCTCTCTCTCTCTCGCAAGAGAATGTCTGGCATTTTGAAATGTGTAGAATAGCTTTGCGAGACACATATCCTCCCGGGGCACTTTCCAGCCAACTCAACTAACTCCACAGTGATCATCTTTCATTCCTATGGATTGGGAAAATCTTAATCTATAAGATGTATCTTCTTTCTTTTTCGATTTCATACATTATGATTACTCCCTACAGCACCATATTTCCGGACAATGAGATCTTTAACCTCCCTTGATAGATACTGTACCTTCCCAAAAGTCGAATTTTATAGCTGTACCTTCATAAGATCGACTTTCATAGCTGAATCTCTCTGAGGTCTAATTTGATGGCTCTGCCTTCTTAAGATCGATTTCGATGGCTGTACAATCCTAGGGTTATTTTGATACCTGTACCTTTCTTAGGTAGAATTTAATAAATGGGCCTTCCTGAGCTCGAGGTTGAGAGCTGTACTTTCTAAAGGTCGATTTTGATAGCTGTAGCCTATCTTACTAAGGTAAATTATGATAGCTGTACATTACTAAGATCGATCTTGATAGTTGTACCTTTCTTAGGACGAATTTGAAAGCTGCACCTTTCTAAACTCGAATTTGATAGCCTTACTTATTAAGGGTCTAGCCTTAAACATTCAACAATTTGCCAAGGATATATTGACATTAATTGAAAAATTTAAAATTTGATTTTTATGGAGGTATATTCATTATTCATTTGTTGGCAACGAAAACTCTAAACCACTGAATATCTAACTTTGTATAATAAGCAGTTGCTACCAGAGCAGCAAGCCATCAACTGCTAGTCCATATCTTGCCGAAGTTAGTTATCCCACAAGCTTCACCGAATGAACCAACTGATCTGTTAAATTTCTTGATAACCTGTTGTTTAGCCCTTCAAATATTCTGCTAAATGGCAAACATACATTTTCACTTCCAAAAAGGTGGAAAAACTAACTACATCCAAACTCTGTTTTTGGTGGTAAGGATATAAAAAATACGAATATTCTCACTATTTCTTCCCAAACTTTGAAACTAAATTCTTCTTCTTCTCTCTCTCTCTCTCTCTCTCTCTCTCTCTCTCTCTCTCTCTCTCTCTCTCTCTCTCTCTCTCTCTCTCTCTCTCTCTGACATACACACGGATATACAGGGGAGATATAGGGAGATATCGAACCAACGGGACATTTATCATTGCACAACCAAATATCAGGACTCAATATCTCTCGCTATAAAATGAGAAAAAAATACACGCTACCTCTTCCACGTACAATTGCAAAATTTGTTTTACAACAAACATCATAACCCCGTCATGTAAATTTGTTGTTTTTGCGGGATAGCAACAGAAATTTGCAATACGCATATGAAATAAGTTACAATAGAGAATGCAACAAAAGCATGTACCTGTTAATTATTTTTTTATTTCCTTTTATTTTACTTTACATCACTTGCCTTGAACAAATATATTTCCAGTTTGCTTTTAATTTTTTATTCACATATATTTATTCTTCTTAATAAGAATAGCAAACATTTCATGAAAACCTTGTTTATTTCATGGCTGGTCTTATAAAAAAAAAAAAAAAAAAAAAAAAAAAAATTAAAATCCCGAATATTTTGTTCTATAATTTCGTTTACTTGTTTTCCTCTTTATATAATTATTCTTTGTCTATTATTATTATTATTATTATTATTATTATTATTATTATTATTATTATTATTATTTGCTAAGCTACAACCCTATTTGGAAAAGCAAAATGCTATAAGCCCAGAGGCCCCAACAGGGAAAATAGCTCAGTGAGGAAAGGAAAAATGGAAAGTAAAATATTTCAGGAAGAGTAACAATATCAAAATATATATTTCCTATATAAACTATAAAAAACTTTAACAAAACAATAGGAAAAGAAAGAAGATAGAAGAGTGTGCTCGAGTGTACCCTCAAGCAAGAGAACTCTACACCAAGGCAGTGGAAGACCATGGTACAGAGGTTATGGCACTACCCAAGACTAGAGAACAATGGTTTGATTTTGGAGTGTCCTTCTCCTAGAAGAGCTGCTTACCATAGCTAAAGAGTCTCTTCTACCCTCACCATGAGGAAAGTGGCCACTGAACAATTACAGTGCAGTAGCCCCTTGGGTGAAGAAGAATTGTTTTGTAATGTCAGTGTTGTCAGGTGTATGAGGACAGAGGAGAATATGTAATGAATAGACCAGACTATTCAGTGTGTGTGTAGGCAAAGGCAAAATGAACCGTAACTAGAGAGAAGGATCCAATGTAGTACTGCCTGGCCAGTCAAAAGACCCCATAACTCTAGCGGTAGTATCTCAATCTTTATTGGAATAATCTTCGTAATTATTTGATTCAAAATGGTTAGATGAGTTGGCTAATTTTTCTTTGCCTACACATACACACAATAGTCTGGCATATTCTTTATAAATTCTCCTCTGTCCTCATACACCTGATAACACTGAGATTATCAAATAATTTTTCTTGGCCCATGGGGTTAACTACAGCAATGTATTTGTTCAGTGGCTACCTTCCTCTTGGTAAGGGTAGAAGAGACTCTTTAGTCATAGTAAGGACACTCCAAAATCAAACCATTGTTCTCTAGTTTTGGGTAGTGCCATAGCCTCTGCACATTGGTCTTCCGCTGTCATGGGGTAGAGTTCTCTTGCTTTAAGGTACACTCAGGCACACTATTCTATCTAATTTCTCTTGCCCTTGTTTCTTTGAAGTTTTTATAGTTTATATATGAAAGATCTAATTTAATGTTGTTACTGTTCTTAAAGTATTTTATTTTAATTGTTCGTTACTTCTCCTGATATTTGTTTTTTTCCTTGTTCCTTTCCTTACTGGGCTATTTTTCCCTGTTGAACCTCGTGGGCTTACAACCTCTTGATTTTCCACTAGGGTTGTAGCTTAGCTAGTAATAACAATAATTATAACAACAATCTCTCTCTCTCTCTCTCTCTCTCTCTCTCTCTCTCTCTCTCTCTCTCTCTCTCTCTCTCTCTCTCTCTCTCTCTCTCTCCATTTAAAATTCATGAAACTAACTTACCCATGAGTAAAGTACTGATTCATATGTATGAATACATATATGAATGTTAATATATTGCACGGAGTTTAATGAAATCCACACACATACATACATATACATATATTGATATATTATGCATGTATATTTGCACACACACATATATACACATCCTCCGTTGCTAGCCCATTACAGGACATCCTTCCACACGAGTCTTTTTATGGCCTTTTTAGGCCGGTCAATAACACCAATTTTTTTTAGCTCCTCGAACCATCGTCTTCGCTTCCTTTCCCTACTTCATTTCCAATCCCTAAGGACCCATTTATTTATTATCTGACATTCTCATTATATATCCTGCCCATATCCATTTCTTTTTTTCTTTTATGTTGTTAGAATATCATCTATTTTAGTTTGCTCTCGTATCCATGTTGTTCTTTTCCTGTCTCTTACTGTTATTCCCCATCGTGATTCTATGGAAAAAATAATGAATATGTACAATGGATTTGTAATAAACTTATTATTACTTGATAGCTCGATTGGAAAGTCTCTGTTTCGACTAAGAGGCAAAGGTTCGAATCCTTGCCCAACCAAGAGCATTTACCACGAATGAATTTCCACTGGATATACATTCCCAGCGGTATAATTCGATATTAATTGCCTTTATGGTTGAATTTTACATTGACTAAAGTCACACGAGTCAGTGACTGATATTCATATATATATATATATATATATATATATATATATATATATATATATATATATATATATATATATATATATATATATATGCGCCTCTAAATAGAAGTATGTATTACAATAAACATAATCTACTACTTACCATAATTCATACGGTCAAAACAATTACCCCGGGGAGCTGCAGTAATGAAACCTATTAAATTTCATTATCACGGACGTTTTCCCCTAAATAGAAAAAAAAAATAATGTAATTATAACCGAGACCTGGAACCCATTAAGGTACACTGAGACCAGGGTGAACTCGGAGTTTCCCGGAATTCTTGATTATCTCTAATTATGACATTTTTTCGTTGAAATCCTTTAATTCAGAGGTTATAAACCTGGGGTTCACGACCACAGAGCCCCAAGGCTCACTGAGCGTATCCTAGGGTTATCAAGGTCGCTAAACAAACATATCAAACAAACATATAATTTCCATTAAAAAAAAACTTAATTCTCTTTCGACTTTAAGACCACGTCCTGAACCAACAAACGGTTATCGTTTGGGGCAAGTTTCAGTTAGCTAAAAGCTTTATACTGCTTCTTTAAAGCTATATCCTGGTCATTTAAAGTTGAACCTCGTTCATTTAGAATCAAATCCAGCTTATTTAAAGCTAATCCCTCTCCTTTAAAGTTAAATCCCAATCAATTAAAAAGAATCCCTCTTCTTTAAAGCTAAATCTCGATCATTTAAATCGAGTCCTCCTCCTTTAAAGCTAAATCCCGATCATTTAAAGCTAATCCCTCTCCTCTAAAGAAAAATCCTGCTTCTTTAACCTCTTGGAACCTGGTCAGTAAATGATGTATTATTTTTGCTTGACTTAGATTAATATAAAAAATTTTAATAAGAAAGGGATGACCTGAAAATGCAATTTACACATATAAAATTATAACATTCAACTTTTCCATATAATTTTCTATATCAGTTTAAGAACAAAGGAAAATGTAGAACGATATTCGGGTTACACAGAAGGAAACCTGTTTAGTATTGATCTCTCAGCATGTGAACAAAGCAACGTTGATTCTGGTCAGCCCAAAATCCTCTAAAAACAACAACAACAACAACAACATAATAATAATAATAATAATAATAATAATAATAATAATAATAATAATAATAATAATAATAATAATAATAATAATAATAATAATAATAATAATAATGAGAAGAAGAAGAAGAAGAAGAAGAAGAAGAATGAGGAGGAGGATATATAAACAGAAAAAGCTTTGACCGAAAAAGGGTTTGAATTTTCCAAAATCATCGGTCAGCTTCTAAGAAAACCATTAAGCTAATTCCCTTTGCAACATCCATCAATTTTCTTAAATCTCGTTTGGTCGTCCTCATTTGTCTGTCAAAAATTTGCAGCCCATTAAATACCTTTTTCCTGATCTGTATAATAAATAATCTAAGACACCGCTGTTTAGTTAGTTATTTATACATGTTGCATAAGATTTTTTCATAATTTTGACCATCCTTTACATTCATAATCTTCACAGACTGAACCATCCTGTCCATAGTAACTAGTTATAAAGTTAATTGTAACAATCATGCCTTCTCCACCAGACAATGTTCTAGAAGTTTTATTCCATCTGTGACCAGATTGTGGAATGGTCTTCCTAATTTGCTGGTGGAATCGTCAGAACTTCAGAAGTTCAAATTTGTTGCAAATGCTCTTCTGTTGAACAGGTTGACTCAAGTCTCGTTTCATAGTTTATATATTATGACTTAACTTTTTTAACATTGTCGCTGATCTTAAAATTTTGCATACTTCTTTTAACACTTCTCTTGCATAGTTTATTCGTTATCTTGTTTATTTTCGTTCAGAAGTGGGTTGCTTTTCCTGTTGAAGCTTTTAGGCTTGTAGCATCCTGATTTTCTAATTAGGGTTATAGCCAAATATAATAATAATAATAATAATAATAATAATAATAATAATAATAATAATAATAATAATAATAATAATAATAATAATAATAATGTAAATTATAGCGGATGCTATAATCGTTTCACCTCCATTCATAAAAAGAAAAGAGAAAGTAAAAAATAGCATCTTTGGAAAAGGCACAGGGAGGTGGTTATAAAAACCCCCCATCAGGGCGTCGTATCACCAGATATAAATCGGTATAATAGGAACAGTATAGTTTTTTATTCAATTAGTTTTTGTAGGGAGACGTCTTATCTCCTTCGTTTGCTCGTTTGTTTTCTTCGGTTCCGGGCTTCACAGGCGTTTGGGATTGCCACTGTACAAGGCAGTTAAAAGAATGAATTTATGATGAAAATGTGTTCTTACGTACAACAATCATAGTGTTTAATGGGTTTTCTCTGTTTATTTTAACGGTTTATTTTGTAAAAGTAATTTACGTTACCATATCCCGTTGTCTGTCTGATCGTCTGTTTCATCTTTTGCCTATCTATCACTTTACATGAAAACTAAAGGACGGATTTCAAACGAAATTAGCGAAGTCATTAATAACCTTTCTTAAGACTATTCATTTTTGGGATAAAACTTGCTAAATGTAAGGCCACAAGTCAATATCAAACATTATCAGTCATGTTGTTTTACCATCAGCAAGAGATTTGCAGTATCATACCATAAAGACAGATTATGACATTAATTAGTGTTTAATTGGTGAAAAAATCAATGTCTTATTATTGACTGTTAAAATTCATATCCGGTTAAATGCTTTAAATATAGGCCTATACCTTATTATGAAAACTTTATGAATACAATTCGATAATAGTTAACGTGAACTAATTTGACCTTTAAAGGTGAGCGACAAGGGAAAAGATAAAGGATTTATATAATACATATTTATAAGAAGAATTGGTGAAGAGCTCCACGGATTTAAGTGCCTAGCCGAGTCAGATTTTACATTGAGTGGATGCCTTAATATTTTCTAATATTAAAAAAAAAAAAAAAAAAAAAAAAAAAAAATCGGTAACTTTCGTGGACGATGTCAAATTAACTCCAAACTTCCTTAATTAGGACGCACAGAAAGAAAATGTCCTACCTACGTTTTCTTCAACACTGCAAGCATCACTGGATTCCACGTCAAAAAGTCATTGAATGTTGTTATCTATTTTTAAGCCAATATCAAGCTTATTGATAAAAACCACTGGATGTAAACATGCAATTGTCACCCTTATGTGGCTCCTTAGGCCTATAAAAACCTGTGTTGTCTCTAAATTAGTTTTTTGGGAGCTGTCTTTGTATTAATTCCTCCCGTCCCATTGGTGTCCTATGGAGTGCCTCGACCACCCAGCCCACCTCCCAGCTAATTGCTTCATTGCTGTATCTCTGACGATGACCATCACCGACCCCAACGCATCTGTACATGTTGCTACAGTGAGGCTCCCACCCTTTCCCAGCAGAGATGCGTTTGCCTAGTTCTAGTGCGTTGAGAGTCAGTTTGGTATCAAGGGCGGGACCCATCTCGCACTAGTAAAGCCGATTACGTCTTTGCTACAGTACGTGACGACAGCTTCCCAGAGATCTCGTGGAACAGTACACACCGTCACAAGCCATCCATTTGGCTATAGTTTTTAACTCTCTCAACAACTGTTAGGTGATCTTAAAGTATTGATGGCTCCCAAGGAAATGACCAGCGTTGCTTACCTTCAGCCTACTGCAAATGGTTCTACTCGTAGCATTTACCTACTTTGTACCCCTTGGGCACAACAGCTGATAGAATCAGTGCGAGATGCCCTTTCTATTATCAACACTTCGTCCATGAAGTACCTGATGACCCGAGTCGAGACATTATGGACAACCACTTTCCAACCATCAAGAACTCCATCAACAACACTCCTGATGAAGGGGAAACACTAAAAAGCCAACTGAAGCCAAGTTCAATGCTGTAGGACATCTCTACCCTCCTTGTAACATCCTTGGGCAGCGATGAACCCACCCACCATCCACATTTGTAAGATTAAGATGTTTGGCACCAGACTGCTTAGCACCTGTTGAACGCACATTTGCCGAAATGGAAGTAACGGGCCTTTTTTAAAAGCCTCAAGCCCATGGTTGCTGCGCTTACACATCATCCTAAAGAAGAATGGACCCCTTTGTCCTTGTAGGGATTACATTGCTTAACATGCAAATAGAACCAGACCACTAACCCCTCCCTAACATCGCTAACATCACCACTTACCTTCACGGAGCTAAAGGATTCTAGACTTTTGGCCTCCTGAAAAGGTATTACCAGGGGCCAGACGACATCACCAAGACCAACAACACCACCCGCTTCCTGATGTGTATGTTGCGTAGACAACACACTGATATTCTCCCCCTCCAAAAAGAACCACCTATGCATCATTCTCGACTGCCTGCAGAAGAATAGTCTGTAATCAGGTATGAAATGTGTACCTTTGATGTTAAGGAAATGGCACTCTTCAGACATTGCATCCCTCCTGGGGGCATTCGCCACCTTCAGAAGGCATCAACAGTACAGGTCCCCATGCCCTTGACTGTCAAATTGTTGAAGGAGGTCTTGGGCATGGTGAACTACTATCACCAGTTCTTGCCAGTCATAACAGCCACTCTTGCCCACCTTTACAAGTGGGGGCCCCTTCCAGAGGTGGCTTTCTTCAAAGCACAGAAAGCCCTATCAACTCCTACTAATCTCAATTTTTCCCTGCAAACTTCACCCATTCTACTCTCCACCACCAATGCCAGTGATGTTACTGTTGGGTGGTACAGTACTTGAATAAATGATCAATGGATCGTCACCCACCTATTGGCCTTCTTCGGTAGAAAACTTTCCAAGGCCGAATCCAAAAACTCTACCTTCGACTCCAAACTACTAGTGGTGTATTTGGCTGTCTGTCACGTTCCCACTACTTGGAAGTCAAGATCTTCATGCCCCTTGAACATTCCTACATTCAACAGTCCAATACCTGGTCAACTCATAAAGGCAGACATCTTTGTGCCACTTCTGAATACAACTGTACCTTTCAACACATCTATGGTAAACTGAACCCCATTGCTGATGCCCTTCCCAGAAATACACAGACCGGCATTCACCTGGGAATGGATTATAATGTTTGGCAGAAATCCAACAAAATGATCATAGGTACTAAACCTCGATGACTTCAACACAACCCTCCGCTGTGAAATCAGTAATAGTAGGCCACATCCATGGATACCTGCCTCAATACACTGACAAGTATTTCAACTAGTTCATGGCCACTCACACTTCTCACGACAATCTACTGCAGAGCTACTGAAGTCGAAGCTCCTATGGCAAGGCATTAATATTTCATGTCAAACTTCAAAAGTGCTTCAACCACTTTTCATTAAAATCAACGTTGTTTAAGCCAACATTCACGTTGACATGATAGGCCCCCTACACCCGTCACAAGGACACTTAACTTTTCATAACTATCTAACGGTCCATTCGCTGACTTGAAACTATGGAAGATGCAACATCACCCTATGTACTGCAGCCTTACTTTCCAAATGGAAAGCAAGATTTGGGACCCAGAGGCATATTACATCATCAAGGGTGCGACTTTCCCCTCTCAATTGTGGACACCATTATGGCATCTGATTGCCCAAAAATGGAGGAAACACTCGACTCTATAAAGATGGCACCAAGTTACGGAAGTAGGGAAAGAAATCCTAAGGTTGCTTGTACATGGAAGGACAGTCACCAAATCGTGCAGTCCAAGAACTTCTAATTTCCAGAGTAAGTTTGGGAAGATTTCCTTGTCAGATTTTACCTGGCCACCCGTCAAGAGGCATAACGTGCCTTAAAGACACCTGAACACCGTTGCCCGAAACACCTACGGCAGAGAAGACCAAGAGAAGTAGCCCTTTGTGAATGAAGATTTCAATAGAAGTCACTGGTCAGATGAAATTCTGGTAATTTAATCCCATCGAGGGTGGCAACGGAAAATTACGTACATATTGCATAAACATTACTGCTAGCAATATTACGAAAATTGGCGGATCAGGCTAAGATATGCAGCACATAATTAAAGAAAATATAACAAAATAACATGCTCATCAAAGCAAACAGAGGAAGACTAGCTCCTTTGTCACTTAACGATAAATATGAAGAAACACTAACAGAAATAACAGGAATGTTAACTACATAATAAAGCACATGCACAAATAGCATCAGAAATACCTTGTTGCATTAAGTGCTACCATTTAAAACATCAAATTCCCAATTTTATTCTAATTATAATTATCAGTAAAATAATAATTAGTAGACCTGAAAGACATGGAATGTCACCTTTGATATATCCTTTAACTAATCTGTCAGAAAATAAAAAGAAAACAGAAAATAAAAATAACACAAAAATACTTATCCCGCTTAGATATCTTTATACAGATTAATCTTCACCTAAACTGGAAAATAAAAGCCAGGAGAAGCCATTTCTGTGTTCACTAATATTAGGAA
Source organism: Palaemon carinicauda (assembly GCF_036898095.1). Taxonomy (NCBI): domain Eukaryota; kingdom Metazoa; phylum Arthropoda; class Malacostraca; order Decapoda; family Palaemonidae; genus Palaemon; species Palaemon carinicauda. The sequence continues at coordinate 31,521,826 of NC_090742.1, forward strand.
AGAAACGAATGCTATTTTGCGGCACGTCTCTAATTCGGTTTTGGTTTCATTTCTGGTTGAAGTCCCACGAGTCTTTGGATAATCTAATTCAGATGCTTTCGTCTGCCAAATTCAATTGCTTAAGAAGCGTCTCAGATGTCACCCCAGTGTTAAAAAAACGTTTGGGTACATTCACAGCGTTCAAGATTTTGCAGCTAGTTTTGTTCATACTGACGTAATCGATACCTGGTAATTATTTCAGACCAGTGCAATGATCAAACTATTATGAGAGAGAGAGAGAGAGAGAGAGAGAGAGAGAGAGAGAGAGAGAGAGAGAGAGAGAGAGAGAGAGAGAGAGAGAGAGAGGCAAATTGTACAGAGAGAATAAACCAATATGTGAAGGAGCTCAAAAACATGTCAGGGAGAAAGATCGCCCTTTAGTTTTCTTCGCAAGACCAAAGCAGTTTGTCCAAAAAGTCGTTATTCCATCATTAGTCAGGCTACTGACCTCGTAGCCCTCTCCCTGTGACCCATTACCCCTAATACCAGATTCAAGCTGCCTGAAGCATGCCTCCAGCATTTACTTATTGGATGAAATCGATATTTACATGTCAAGTGCACCCCTGTCCCACCCCAGCCCCAAGTGATCCCAGGAGTTTAAAATGACTTTCTCTTTCCTTTCAAATTGACAAAATCCGCCGTTAGTCAACTTCATTCGATAAGTCCTTCTCCACATATATTTGAAAATATAAGAGGGGAAAAATAAATTCGTATATTCTAGCACCGTGCTAGTATATTTAGCAAGAACAAAAATATAAATATATTCATTCAACCAAAGTTCGTAAAATAATTCCCTATTGGCAGAAAGTTGTTTCATACAAGTTTTAGTAATTAGAATCATTATTAGACTCTGGGCCTTTTTTTCTCATTTAATGAGTCACATATTTCCTCCATGATCTAAATCACAGGATAATGCATACCCATTTTCTTACTTCCAATTACAAAACGATCACTTCAAGAGCGTTTCTTTACACTCGGCACTTTCCTTATGGTGTCCATGAATATCAAGACACCCTCCTATCAATTAGCTTTACTTTGTAATGGTTTGATAATTCTTTAGCTCTATCGCCTATCGGAAACACCCGTTATAT
>NC_090742.1:31532955-31542955 GCF_036898095.1 Palaemon carinicauda
TAATAATAATAATAATAATAACTCTGAACCATGTATACTTAGTTTAAAAAAATACAGATACTGATGCGTATTACTCGGACAAGCTACAACACTAGTTGGGAAAGCAGGATACTACAAGCCCAAGGGCTTTAACAAGGAAAACAGCCCAGTGAGAAAAGGAAATATGAGAAATAACGAATAAGCTATACAATATATAATGGGAATAATGAAAATACATAAAAAAATATATATCAAAACGTTAAACTAGACCGGTCATTCATAAACTTTGAAAGGAGACTGATGTTAATATGACCAACATAAATGCATTTGAAACAAGTTTAACTTCTAAATTTCTACCGATTCAATCTCAGTCCGGTCTCATGTGGAATAAAACTTCTATGATGGAGAAGGCACTTTAGAATTAACTGTACACACAGTATTACAAACAAGATGTTACAGTCTGGGAAGGTCTCAATGCAAAGGAGTGTCAGAATTATGAAAAATTGTAAAAAACTTACATAAAGAACTAACTGAACGACAGTGCCAGAGATTCATATCTAGATCATTAATATGGAATTTAATTGACAGAAAAAATTTTATTTTTATAATTTTTTTAAGCCAAGCTACAACCACATTTGAAAAATCGAATGCTACAAGCCCAAGAGGTCCAACAAGGAAAATAGCTCAATGAGGAAAGGGTATAAAGGAATCGCAAATAAACTAGATACAGTATAATTAATGAATAAAAAAATATAAAATATTTAGAAATAGGTAACAACATCAAAATAGATTGGTTATTTATAAACAATAAAACGAGACTTGTGTCAACCTCCTCAACAGAAAAGCATTTACAAAAAGTTAAAACTTCTGAAGTTGCACTGATCCAACTATCTGATTAGGAGGATCATTTCACAATCTGGTCAGAGTTGAAATAAACTTCTGGAATACTGTGTATTATTCAATCTCCTGATGGAGACGGAAAGATTGTTGAATCAAATAAAGGTCCGTACAGTCTGGGAAGATCTGAATGCAAAGGAAGGTCAGAATTATGAAAAATCCTACGCAGCATGCATAAGGAACTAATGGAAGGAGAACGAATCACTTTGGTAGAATCATTTACGCATTTACGAACTATGATCTCCAATACAGGGTCTTTAGAATTAGACTTTAGTAAAAGATTGTAAAAAGCAAATCAGACAATGGCTAAATCAAATTGCATGAAATTACATATAAAAATCAGGCTATATATCAGTTTAGTGAGATCTGTGTTACTATATGGACATGAGTCGTGGTATGACAATGAAACAATGTCCAACAGATTTTGTAGATTTGCCAACTATGCCCTCAGAAGAATATTAGGAGTTAAATGGCATGACAGGATTAGAAGTGAAACTATAAGAGAAATTACTCGAATACCATACATGGATGAGATCATGGTGAGGGGTAGATGAAGATGGTTTTGGGTTTGCTCTTATCACTCCCCTAGAGAGATTAGTTCACCAAACGTTTAACTGGGCTCCACAAGGCACTAGAAGAGTTGGAACACATAGTACTAAATGGCTGAGGGCTATGGTGCGTGACGTAGGATAAGATGAATGGAGAAGTATTATAGACGTCTGGCGAAATCAAACCAAGGCCCTTTGTGCCAATAGGCGTAGGAGGAGGTGATTATGATGATGAATGTCGGTACCAGAGATTAATATCAAGATCAGGAAGAGAAATTTAATAGACTGCAAGTTTTTGTCCAACAAATTATGATGAAAGTCAGCAGCTGATGACCCGACAGGAGATCAATAATCGATACATGGTTAAATGAGAAAATTTCTTCAGAATCGATTGATCAAAAAATAATCTCAAAAGACTTTCTCAATAAACCTATTTCTGTGGAATTGAATTAAAAACAGGCTGAATGTGTTTTTTCCTAAGTAAATTTGCAATCAAGAATCACACCTAAAATTTTAAATGACTTGTCTATAGTTAAAGAAACATTATCAATGCAGAGATATAGATGTTGAAGAGCCAGTGTCCTCTTACCTACTTACAATCACATTATACTTTGATCTTTGTTAGGGTTCAACTACATGCCTTATAATTTGCACCATGCACTAATTTCAGCTAAATATCTATTATTGAGAAAGACTTAAAATTTTCGGTGATCGATCTATTCTGAACATGTGTTTTAATTTTTTCGTTCTGCCTTGTTTCGAATATTGTTCTCCTGCCCGGTCTTCAGCTGATGACTCATCTTAAATTGTTGGATAAAAATTTCTGGCACAGAATCAGTTTATTATGCATGTTGCATAAGATTTCATAATTCTGACCATCCTTTGCATTCAGATCTTCCTGGACAGTTCCATCTTATTCGCAATATAGGTATTCAGTTAATTCTAATAGTCATGCCTTTTCCTTCATAAGGCTCAATACTACACAATGTTCTAGAAGTTTTATTGCAATCGTGATCAAGTTGCGGGATGATCTTCCCAATCAGGTAGTTCAATCGGAGGAACTACAAAAGTTCAAACTTGCTGCGAATGTTTTTATGTAGAACAAGATGCATATATATCCTTTTATAGTTCATGTATGAAAGATCTATCTTAATGTTGTTAAAGTTCTAAAATATCTTATTTTAGTTGTTCATTACTTCTCTTGTAATTTATTTATTTCCTCTTCTCACTGGGCTATTTTTCACTTTGGGAGCTCTTGAGCTTATAGTATCCTGCTTTTCAAACTAGGGTAGTAGCTTAGCTAGTAATAATAGTCATATTACTAAAGTAATTCTGAAACCATAGGCCTACTTTCTGAAGATAGAATGGGTGCAAAGAGATTAGCCTCATCTGCATATGCAACGAGCTTGTTTTCAAAACAAAACCACATATGCCTATATAGCAAAGAAAGCATCATACCACGAACACTAACCTAAGGAGCACAACCTATTACATTTCTATAATTACTATAGTACCCATTTACAGCTAATCTCATCAATCGATTGTTAAGAAAAGACCCAATTACTCCCATCTGTTTAAGTCTGAAAATAAGGGCCAAAGACAAAACTAAAATCAAAGACACTCATAGGAACTTCCTGAACACAATCAAAAGATTTTTGTACATTGTATATTGTAAGATGGGCACCACAAGCTCCAAGCCTTTGTAAGAGCCTAACTACAAGTTAAAGAAAAAAGGATTACCTTCAGCATGCCTATTTTCACCAACGTTTGAAGATGAGAGCAAGCAGCTATTATGTCATTATCATTATTTCTCCCGTCCATGCCCATTATTTTTTCTAACATGTTAGAATATTCTCTACTTCAGTTTTCTCTCTTATCCATGTTACTCTTTTTCTGTCTCTTAGCGTTATCCTTATCCTTATTCTTTCCATAAACATTTAAGTTGTAACTAGCTTATGCTCTAAGGCTTCCGTAGGGCTCCAAATTTCTGACGCATAATTTTAATACTGCTAAGGGCATCTGATCAAATACTTTTCTTTTCAGAGAAAGTGGCATTTTACATTACATAATCTCATTTTGGGTACCAAAGGCTCTCCATTCCATGTTTATCTTTTGTTTAATTCCGGTCTCGTGTCATAGGGAAATGCTTACTGACTGTCCTAAATTAAGTAGGTATGGTCATTAAAAATCTCTAGAGGTTCGTCCATAACCTTATTTGTTGTCTTTCTGCATTTTCATTGAACAATATCTTAGTTTTACTCTTTCATTTTCAGTCCTACATTTCTGTTTTTTATATTCAAATCTTCTATAGCCTTTTGCAATTCCTCCCATGATTCACTTAACAGAACTATGTCACATGCAAATCTCAAGCTGCCAAAGCATTTCCCATTAATATTAATTACTACTTTTTTCCATTCTAAATTTTCAAAACTTCCAGGCAGGCTGTGAATCATTTAGGAGAGATGGGGTTTCCCTGTCTAAGTCTTACATCAATTACAATTTTCTCACTAAATGTACTTTTAGGATTGCTGTTCTTCCTGTATAGATAATTAAGTGCTCTAACATAAGATTTATCTATTCTTTGTCTTTCAAAAGCTTTCTCATAGTCTATAAATGCCATACTTAGTGGCTTGTCATACTCTGTTTATTTTTCCATTAGCTAGTTAATCACATGGATATGGCCAGTTGTTGAAGACCCACTTCTAAAGCCTACCTACTCTTTAGTTTGATTCAAGTCTAGTTGTCTTTCTATTCAGCCTAGCATGATCCTTATTAACATTTTATATATTAAGGAGAGTAAACTTATTAGGCGGTAGTTTTTCACGTCTTCTGTGTCTCCCTTTAGGTGAATTAGTCAAATGACAAAGTTTTTTCCACGCTGTAGGTATAGAGCATTCTTGCAGACATTTAGCGTAAAGTTCAACCAGTTTTACTAGTATGAAATCTCCTGCATCTATTATCAAATCAATTGTTAGGCCATCTTCTCCTGCTGCCCTGCCTCTTTGCATACATTTTAATGCTTTCTTTACTTCTCCTACTGTTACGTTTGGTGCCGGCTCGTGTGTGTCATTATTTCTATTGGCGAAGTTACTTCTTATATTATTATTGTATAGCATTGCATAGAAATCCTCTGCATCTTTTATCACTCCATTTCTATTGTTGATAATATTTTCATTTTCATCCCTCGCAACAAACATCTGTTGGCGACCTATTCAAAGTCTTTTTTTTCCTCAATTTTATGCTTCATCCTTTCTTTAGTATTTCCTTAATTTTTGGTCTGATTGTGTTTGCGAATGTCTTGGGTTTTTAGTTTGTTTATTGTTCTGGATAGTTCTACTAATCTTATTTCCTTTCTCTAAAATTTTATCCTCACTTCTAACCTTTACTATATTAGGTTTGGTTCTTTCCTGAGAGTTTTCCTTGACCTTATCTTGGAACTCTTTCACCTATCTCTTGTGCTGATTCTAATACAAACTCTGTTAAATTAATGTTTGTTTTTCTTCACTTGCTGGGAGTAGCTATGTTGCATTGGTAAATTAAACTCCTCCAATTTTTCTCTTATTACAGGAGTGTTTATTTTATTCCTTAAAATTAGTTTTTCTCTTTGTTTGCTTAGATCGAAACAGATTTTGCTTCTCACCATTCTATGGCTGCTTGACTTTCACTTGTTTAACACTGTTACATCTGTAACTAAATTTACTTTTTCACTGACAATAGAATCTGATTTTGTTCTTCGTTTCTAAATTTGGGCTTCTCCATGTCCATTTTCTGTTTCCATTATATATATATATATATATATATATATATATATATATATATATATATATATATATATATATATATATATATATATATACCTTCTTTCATCCTTATTAGTCCCATTGTATAACAAGGTTTGCAATTTAAATCGACTTTCTCCGTATACTTCTATTCCTTGTATCTTCTTCCACCAGTCCAACCCAACCATTATTCCTTACCACATCCATCCATCTGAACCGATGATGCCCAACAGCTCTTAGTTCTCTTAATTGGTTCCAACACCTCCTTTATTATTACACGGCAATAATATCACAAGCGAACTTCCCTAGCCTTCTCTTTTACATTACATATATCACACATTCTTCTTATATCTCGACTTTTCCTCCTTTCCCGTAGTGATATTCCAGAAATCCATTTAACCGGGCTAATCTCGGTTCTTCCCTTGCTCTTTCGTCGTAAGTGCCCAAGTTTCAGCTCCATATTATAGTAAGGGCCTGATAACAGTTTTATGGATCATCATTTTGAGTCTTTATGGCCTTTTCCTGTATAAAAAAAAACTCCTGTTATTTCTTTCCACTTTCGCCATGCTTCTTTCACTCTTTATCCCACTGCTTTTTCAGTACCGCCTTCCTCTGTTATTATTGATCCCAAGAAGTATAATTCATCATTTGTTCTAGGACATTACCATCTTTGCGATGCTCACCTTCAACCCTTTCCCATTTATGACTCTTTTGCAATGCTGCAACCCTTCATTGCAGTTCTTCTTTTATGTCTGCTATAATGACTAATTCATCAGCAAACACAAGTCCTCGCAGTTTTCTTTCGGTGATTCTTGTCCCCTCATAGATCATCCTTACTAGTCTTACCAAATTCGGTACACTATTCCTCTTTTTCTCCAACACAATTAAACTATCCTCGGTACCTCATTGTGCAGCTTTTCAAGATCCAGAAAACACATGTCAACTTTTATCTCTCCATCTAGATACATCTCTTGAACTTGTCTTATTATAAAGATAAAATCTACTGTGCTCTTTCCTTTAACAACCTAAACTGATGATCATGTATGTCTATTAACTCTGAACCTTCCATACACTACTCTTTCTAGTAATTTGAATACATGCACCAAATGCTTTATTCCTCTGTAGCCCCAAAGGTTTACACGGTTTATATATAAATGCAATGAAATTTCTTTCGTTATGTTATCTCTATGTTATGCAAAATCCATTTCTCTCTCTTTCTGGAAAGATTTTCAATCTGCAAACTTTTCGTTATTTCTTGATATAAAGATACATAAAGCATATAAGTATGAACACACGCACAAACTTAAACGTGCTTAAAAGAAATGGAAGTAAGTGTGACGAGAGAGAGAGAGAGAGAGAGAGAGAGAGAGAGAGAGAGAGAGAGAGAGAGAGAGAGAGAGAGAGAGAGAGAGAGAGGTTATATAAGTGACGTTTTTAATCTTTTTTTATTAAACGAGTTTCTGGGTGGTAAGTGGCAAGTGCAGATGACGGTTGTTGACAAGCAGTAGGCGAGAGTACTTCCTTCCGAAGCTAAGGAGAGAGAGAGAGAGAGAGAGAGAGAGAGAGAGAGAGAGAGAGAGAGAGAGAGAGAGAGAGAGTGAGAAATCCTTTACTAAAAGAGGCCGGTTTTGTAGCCTAAAATATGTTCTGGAAGTGAAGTCTAATCTCCTCTATTGGAAACCCGACATCTGGACAGTCAGCCCAACCTGCAAAACAGAATACCGTACCTCACAAAGTCCAACCTGCCAGACAGAATACTTTCCCAAACAAGGCCCAGCTCGCAACACGAATACCTTCCATTACATGGCCCTGCCTGCCACACAGAATACGATACCTCACCAAGTAGGGGAGACCGGAGCTAGTTGGCACACTTTTTACATTTTTATTTCTAGTTATGAAACTATGAAATATTTTGAAACTTTTATTACACGAATGAGAAATATAAATATTGAACTACATTCCACTGCAATGCAAACAAGAAATATAAATATTGAACTACATTCCACTGCAATGCAAACAAGAAATATAAATATTGAACTACATTCCACTGCAATGCAAACAAGAAATATAAATATTGAACTACATTCCACTGCAATGCAAACAAGAAATATAAATATTGAACTACATTCCACTGCAATGCAAACAATGCTTTATAACCAAATAAAAACACGAGTTTTAAAAATTATTTCTTATCGCATATGCGGGGGCAAGTTGGCCCATATTATTATTATTTTTTTTTTTTTTTTGTTCAATCAGCATAAGGTTTTTAAAAAAAATTTCATTTCTCCCTGAGGTTCCTTTTTTATAAAGTTTCATGCGTAACAAAATACGAACTTATTGAAAGGCTACCTAATAGAGCATTTATTTTCAATCATTTTATTAATCACAGCTCTGAATATCACAGAAGTAATGAATATTAATTTTCTTAATCACTGAAAACAGTATGGCAAAAAAGGATATATATAAAGGGTAAAAAGGAAAACTTATTCTAAAACACAGCTTCAGTAAAAAAAAAAAAAAAAGGTAATGAGAAAATGACGAAAATAAGAAAATAAACAATACCACGTTACCCACAGGTATCCATTTTATACATAAAAAAATCAAATCAAAGTCTTTAATCTTTCAAAGCAGTCTATGAAAATATGTTCATATAAAATAAATATTGGCCACAGAGGGATATAAATGCATCATATTAGTGCTCCCATTTTCTGGTGGCGTTTGCAATTCAGATAAATCATTAGGTAAAGGTTTGCCTGTTACATATGCACTGTACCCCAGTAAAATATTGGCAGGAATCACAGTCAGTGGCAAGGTAGTGGAAATGCCATATTGTCAAAGTAGAACCAGGATGCATCTTATGAGAACAAACAGTGGGGGGTGGGTTTAAGGAACAAGCAATTTCATTTGTTGAGATACTACTGCTAGAAGGTTAGTGGGTCCTTTGACTTGCCAGACAGTACTAGATTGGATCCCTCTCTATTGTTACGGCTCATTTTGTCAATGCCTACACACTGAATACTTTGGCCTATTCTTACCACATTCTCCTCATCCACCTGACAATACTGAGATTACCAGACAATTCTTCTTCACTCAAGGGGTTAACTACTGCAATGCAATTGTTCAGTGGCTACTTCCCTCTTCCAAAGGGTAGAAGAGACTCTTCAGCTATGGTAAGCAGCTCTTCTAGGACACTCCAAAATCAAACCATTCTTCTCTGGTCTTGGATAGTACCATACCTTCCGTACCATGGCCTTCCACTGCCTTGGATTAGAGTTCTCTTGCTAAGATGTACATTCGGGCAAGCTGTTCTATGTTACTTAGCTTCTTTTTTTCCAAGTTTTTAAGGTGAATAGGTGAAATATCTATTTCAATGTTGTTACTGCTCTTGAAATATTTTATTGTGATTGTTTATTCTTCTCTTGAAGCTATTTATTTCTTGTTTCTTTTCTTTGATGGGCTATTTTTCCCTGTTGGGGTTCTAGCATCTTTCTTTTTCAACAATTAAAAACTAGGCTATAAGCCTAGCTTTAAATTATAATAATAATAATTTGCCTTACAATAATTGAAGCAATCTATGGACAGGAGAGAGTCATAGTTGCCTAGTAATAAAAGCGCTGGGTGTTCTCTGGAACATTTAATATGCTTCACAAAAAGCTTAAGAAACTCAACAATATTAAACTCTTTCACCCCACCCCCCGCATGGATTGGCAGCTCCTGAACTATTTGGAGGGCCATTAGTCCGGAAATGATCGCCAAAATGTAAGGAAAACAAAGAAACGAGGGATTGCATTACCAATTGCTGAAACAGCGTAGGCTACTGTAACAAGATTTCCTTTATCTGTTGAGATTTTTCCAACATGTTTAGAGTCTTTACAAGTAACTTTAACAGGCTTCTGAATTGTTGTCTCGTCCATGCTCTTGAAAGACAGGTTGCTTCTGGTGATATAAATAATAAGTCCTTACTTCTTTGGGGGTGAAAAAAAAAAAAAAAAAAACACTACCAGCCATCTCATTTTCTGTCCAGGAATTTGGAATAGACTTGTCATATAAACCATTCTGATATGACAATTTCCTTACGTCTTGCACAGATAAACCATAATAGATGTTGACTACATGTTTAAAATATGCAAAAAGCTCCTTTTCATATTCTCTAGAAAATACATATCTATATAAGATGAAGTTCTTTCACTCGTCAGCTGTTCAGTTGTTTTCTAGCCACCCGATGAGATACTACTGCTAAGAGAGTTATTGTGTCCTTAGACTGACCAGGCAATACTACATTGGATCCATCTCTCTGGTAATATATTAAATATATTACATAATATATTATATTTTGTCTTTGCCTACACATGCACTGAATAGTCTGGCCTCTTCTTTCCACGTTCTCCTCTGTCCTCATACATCTGACAACACTGAGATTACCAAACAATTCTTCTTCGCTCAAGGGGTTAACTACTGCAATGTAATTGTTCAGTGGCTACTTGGCTCTGGATAAAGGTAGAAGAGACTCTTTAGCTATGGTAAGCAGCTCTTCTAGGAGAAGGACAATCCTCAATCAAACCATTGTTCTCTAGTCTTGGGTAGTGCAATAACCTCTGTCCCATAGTATTCCACTGTCTTAGATTAGAGTTCTCTTGCTTGAGGGTACACTCGGGCACGCTGTTCTATTCTATTTCTATTCCTCTTCTTTTTATTTAAGAGTATAATTTATACCTGAAAGGTCTAATTTGAAGTTGTTACTGTTCTTAAAATATTTTATGTTGAATGTTTATTTATTTCCTTGTTTCCTTTCCTCAC
>NC_090742.1:31552770-31555270 GCF_036898095.1 Palaemon carinicauda
TAGTACAGTTTTTATGTGAGAGGTATCTAGAATGTACAGCAGAATGTTTCTAGTATACTATATTCCTTGATAGAGATTTTCGTTGTTCTCGAGTTGTCACTTAGTATTAAATCTTATATTTCACTTTGTAAATATGTGTATATTATGAGACAACGTTGGTCACTTGTTATGGATAATATTATCATTAAATAGTGTTATGTCGTTGAAAAAATTTCAAGCTAAAATGACATTTAGAAAAAAATTAAATATGTTACTGTCGCACAAATCCCTTTGTCAAGGTGACTCCGCTAGAGTCAGCGAGACTATTATTATTATTATTATTATTATTATCATTATTATCATTATTAATAATAATAATAATTGCTAAGCTACAACCCTAATTGGAAAAGCAGGATGCTATAAGCCCAGGGGCCCCAACAGGGAAAATAGCCCAGTGAGGAAACGAAACAAGGGAAAATAAAATATTTCAAGAGCAGTTACAATATTAAAATAAATATTTCCTAAATAAACTATAAATACTTTAACAAAACAAGAGGAAGAGAAATTAGATAGATTAGTGTGCCTGAGTGTACCCTCAAGCAAGAGAACTCTAACCCAAGACAGTGGAAGACCATGGTACAGAGGCTATGACACTACCCAAGACTAGAGAACAATGGTTTGATTTTGGAGTGTCCTTCTCCCAGAAGAGCTGCTTACCATAGCTAAAGAGTCTCTTCTACCCTTACAAAGAGGAGAGTCGCCATTGAACAATTACAGTGCAGTAGTTAACCCGTTGGGTGAAGGAGAATTGTTTGATAATCACAGTGTTGTCAGTTGTATGAGGACAGAGGAGAATATGTAAAGAATAGGCCAGACTATTCGGTGTATGTGAAGGCAAAGGGAAAGAACCGTAACCAAAGAGAAGGATTCAATGTAGTACTGTCTAGCCAGTCAAAGGACCCTATAACTCTTTAGCAGTAGTATCTCAACGGGCGGCTGGTGCCCTGGCCAACCTACTACCTACTAGTCATTGAACTGTCTGTCCGTATGGAAAGATTTAAATTTGGAAAAAGGGCGCCTAGATGGAGAACAGTTAAGCAGAGCTATATTGTCTAATGATAACAATTTATGAATTAGGGATATGATTTCTACGTTATAACTTATTTTTTGCTTATGTCGTTTTGTGTATAAAACAAATGTTAGTTAGGATCGTGATTTCAAAACTTACAATAAATTATAACAAGTCATAGTTTAGACAAAAGTCAACGCTACTTATATAATTCTAAACAAATAAACAAATATATAAATAAATAAGCGAGGTGGTGAGTTATCTTCGCTATTAGAAATACATTTAATTCTACCTTTCTATTATTTAATTTTACTTAACGAATGTAAAAAACTATAATCAGGTCTGACATATTCAGCTACACGTGTTATGTGCAGATTCTACAGAAAGAAAATAAGTAACTACGTATCCTAAATGATAATAATAATAATAATAATAATAATAATAATAATAATAATAATAATAATAATAATAATAGTGATGATGATGATAGGAAGGCTCTGGAGTCTAAGGCCTACGCTCTTGGCTTTATAACTCTTCGTCTTCATCTGCGGTTGTACAACAGTGTGGTCTCTCGCCTCCTAGAATGATTTTTCAATTTTTTTCCTTCATTGCTTCATTTAGCCATCCATAAATAGTTGTTTCGTTGATGTTAATACGATTGGTTATATACATTTATATATATATATATATATATATATATATATATATATATATATATATAGAGAGAGAGAGAGAGAGAGAGAGAGAGAGAGAGAGAGAGAGAGAGAGAGAGAGAGAGAGAGAGAGAGAGAGAGAGAGAGAGAAAAATCTGATGGAATAAGCTTAACTATAGTCCATTTCTTTTAGCGAGTCATATTTGCACCGACTCGCAACGGTGCCCTTTTAGCTCGGAAAAGTTTCCTGGTCGCTGATTGGTTAGAATTATCTTGTCCAACCAATCAGCGATCAGGAAACTTTTCCGAGCTAAAAGGGCACCGCTGCGAGTCGGTGCAAATATGACTCGCTAAAAGAAATGGACTATAGAGTTACAGTTATCCGGTAGCTATTGGGTAGCTCTAACCATATTTGACAAGTGTGCCACCGTGAGACTGCCAGTTGATGTCCGGTTAGACCCCGCCCAAAACTACATCAGATACGTTCTTTATGTTAAATACATAACTATGGTGGCTAAAAAGTCAGACTCAGTATTTTTTTTTTTTTCATTTTTATCATAATTAAAGATTGAGTTAATTTTTCAATAATGATCTAGCTGGTATTTTGATAAAAAATATAGCGTAAATACTCTAAAATCATGCTTAATGAACTGCATCTTTTATTAAGCGAAGTTTCAAAATGCTTCATCCCGGGAACCTAGTCTCATTAGATGTGAAGCATGTGAAAGTTGCCAGTTAGTGACTTTCGAACGAAAATCACTGAATTCAGGTATCACCATTTTTGCTGTATACTGTACAA
>NC_090742.1:31565270-31570270 GCF_036898095.1 Palaemon carinicauda
ACTTCAACAGGGCAAAATAGCCAGTGAGGAAAGGAAATAAATAAACTACAATGGAAGTAATGAACAATTAGAATAAAATATTTTCGGAACGGTAAAAACATTAAAACAGATATTTCATATATCAACTATAAAACGAGACTTATGTTAGGCTGTTAAACATAAAAACATTCGCAGCAAGTTTGAACTTTTGAAGTTCCATTGATTCAACCACCTGATCAGGAAGATCATTCCACAACTTGGTGGAAGCTGAAATATAACTTCTAGAACACTGAGCCTGCTAATGTAGACAGCATGGCTATTACAATTAACTGCATGCCTAGTTTTATGAACAGGATAGTACTACCCTAGAAAATCTAAATGCAAAGGATGGTCAGAATTATAAAAGAAAAAAAATCTTATGCAACTTGCATAACGAACTAATTGAACGACGGTGCCAAAGATCAATATCTAGATCAGGAACAAGAATTTAATAGACCACAAGTTCCTGTCCAACAAATTATGATGAGAATCAACAGCTGAAGACCAGACAGGAGAATAATACTCGAAAAAGGTAGAATGACGAATTTACAACACATTTTCAGAATAGACTGGTCAGAAAAAACCTTACAAATTTCTCAATAACCCAATTTTTTGTGCAATTGAAGAGACAGACCTAATGTGTTTCTCAAAAGTAAATTTTCTGTTAAAAATCAAACAAACAGATTTAAAGAAACATTATTAATGCTGAGATTCGGATGTTGAGGAGCCACTGTCCTCGACCTATTTACAATCATACTTTGAGTTACATTAGGATTCAACTTTCATGCGCCAAAATTTGCACCATGCACTTATAATGCTATTGACCAATATAGCGACTCATACATAGCTTACGATACCATTCAACTTTCCGTCATAATTTAGTATACGTTTTGCCAAATTCTGTTGGTCTGCCTCATTGTGACCCAGTACATTAACCCGGGCTTTTAAATCTTACTGTAAGTTTTGTTTATTAATGCTTTTGTTTCAGAGGCACCAGGTTTTCGCAGCGGGTAATTGTAAAATTAAATCCCTCTACTCTCTCTCTCTCTCTCTCTCTCTCTCTCTCTCTCTCTCTAGTGTGAGTCCCCAGATGAACAAGATATGGCTTTATTAAGTTAGTCTTTGAAGGAGCGAGTGATTAATCCGATGATAACAATGTTGGTGATAATACTAATCCTAAATGCAATATCTTTAAAAATATTCTCCTCCGTATTAGCTTGTTTACGGAATAAACTACCTTTAAATGTACACGAAAACACTGACAAAATTTCACACGCAATTACATCTTATATTAATGTCACTATTGTCAGAATTTAAAGGTAATATTAAAGAGAGTCGAAAATGGCCAGTCTAAACCTAATGAATGTCAAGTAGGCTATTGTCTGGAATTTCAGGCTCTGCATACTCATGGGGAAAGGAGTTAACCACAATCAGTGTTCCCTGCTAATGTAGTAACAATCGATCTTGCATAGAAATATATGTGGAGACACTCCATCTACACTGTTTTTAGTATATTTTGCATAAGTAATAAACTCGAATACAATAGAATTCTTTCATAAACAAGTAAATAAAATGGTTTAAAGGTGCAAAGACCAAATTAGAGGCATTATATCTTTGTATAATTACTCAAATAAAAGGCAAAATTACAGTAGTTCTCTTTAGATCGTTTTGGAATGAATACGCTTTGCATCATCCCAGTCTTACACAATTAGCAAGAAATGTACGGTGTTTCTCATTTATATATTTTTACAAAACATCGATATTACTAATACATTGACATTTTATGATCGCAAAAGACAGTATTAAATAAGAGGCAATACTTTTCTCTCCACAGAAGCATCAAAAGACAGTTCAGTTCTAAAAGGGTTTGGTTACTTAAAACTTACCATATACGTCTCCGAATCTTTCAGTCTCAAAATGAAGAAAAGGCAACATACCTGGAAGTAAAGAAAAATAAATTAATAAAATAAATGAGCAGATGAAGCTTCTGGAAAGACTCGTATGAGTACTTTTGAATCTTACTCTCACCATCATTACCTTTTTTGTTACCGATACAATTACTATCATTGTTGTTATCAATACATTTCTTATGAAACAAGACGAAGGGTTAATGACTTGTAAAGCTGTTTAATGGTCATATACGAGAAACGAGTAAAAGTAGGAATAAGGTATAAATAAATAATAAATTAAGATATCAACAAACATGAAATATATGTACATTAAACAACTATAAAATTCAGAATAGTAAAGTAAGTGAGAATGAAATAAAACATGACGCTAGTCTCTTTTAATTCGTCAAGATAATATACATCAATATATATGCCTGATGATTCTGAAGAGTTGTGAATTGTTCCCTTATAAATAAAGAGAAAAAAAAAAACTATAGGCCGAGCACATAAGCTGAGAGAGAGAGAGAGAGAGAGAGAGAGAGAGAGAGAGAGAGAGAGATCAGGGAAAACTTTTTATCATAAAATGATGAAACTATTTTTTTCATAAAATGAAGAAACTCATTTTTCATCATAAAATGAAGAAACTCCCAAAAGTACTTCAAACAGACTGCCGGTGATATCTGGAAGGGGTTTCAATTGGGTAAAAAAAAAAAAAACACACACACAAGCAATTAGCGAAATTGAAGTTTGGTTTCGTGAAGTGAATATGAATGGTAAAAAGCCTCCCGCAATAGACTGCCCTTCAGATACAAAAAAAAAACTTCATTAAAGATAGTACTAAGGAATAGATCGCTCGTCTCATTGACGCATAGCATTTGAGTAGAATTGACAAGGGTTTACTGAGTGTTGCCTTTTTTTCCTGAATAAAAATCGAAGAAAACTGTGATATAGTAATCACCCGCATCATCATCATCATCATCATCATTACACTTCTTATAATTATTATTATTATTATTATTATTATCTAAGCTACAACCCTAGTTGATAAAAACAGGATACTATAAGCACAAAGACTCCAACTGGGAAAAATAACCCAGTGAGGAAATGAAATAAGGAAATTATTATCATTATCATTATTATTATTATTATTATCATTATTATTATTATTATTATTATTATTATCATTATTATCATTATTATTATTATTATTATTAAAACTTGCCAAGCTACAACCATAGTTGGAAATGCAGGATATTATAAGCCCAAGGCCCCAACAGGGAAAATAGCCGAGTGAGGAAAGGAAACGAGGAAAAATAAAATAGTTTAAGAACAGTAACATTAAAATAAATATTTCATATATAAACTATAAAAACATTAACAAAACAAGGTGAAGAATAGTGTGCCAGAGTGTACCCTTAAGCAAGAAAACTCTATCCCTAGAAAGTGGAAGACCATGGTACAGAGGCTATGGCACTACCCAAGATTAGAGAACAATGGTTCGATTTTGTTGTGCCTTCTCCTTGAAGAGCTGTCTCTTCTAGCCTTACCAAGAAGAAAGTGGGCACTGAACAACTACAGTACAGTAGTTAACCCCTTGGGTGAAAAAGAATTGCTTGATAATTTCAGTGCTGTCAGGTGATAGGGACAGAGGAGAAAGTGGAAAGAATAGGCCAGATTATTCAGTGTATGTATGGACAAGAGAAAAATGGCCGTAACCAAAGAGATCGTTCCCATGTAGTACTGTCTAGCCAGTCATATAACCTATTAACTCTGTAGCCATAGTATCTCAACGGGTGGCTGGTGTCCTGGCCAGCCTACTACCTACAGAAAACAAACACTCATTTCTCTAACGGGAGAGAAATTGAGGTGCAACAGCCACCCTTCCGCATACGCTTTTTCCTTGACAGGAAAACTTGAAACCAGCTATAATCCAGATACGCTTGCTATTACTATTATTATTATTATTATTATTATTATTATTAGCTAAACTACATCCCTAGTTGGAAAAGCAAGAAGCTATAAGCCCAAGGGCTCCACCAGGGAAAAATAGCCCAGTAAGGAAAGGAAATAAGGAAATAAATAAATGATGAGAATAAATTAACAATATATCATTCTAAAATCAGTAACAGCATCAAAACAGATATGTCCTATATAAACTATTAACAACGTCAAAAACAGATATGTCATATATAAACTATAAAAACTATATAAACTATAGAAAGGGCATGAAAGGACTTGCAGATAATATTCTGTCCTGGAGAGAAAATCTAAGAGCAGCATTGGCACAGAGGATTTTGAACAAACCAAAAGTAAGGAAACGCAATATTATATTATATTTACGTGGAAACCCTCAACCTTCCTCTGAAAGAAAAAAAAATCACTTCTACAGAACATAAAAGCTACTAAAGAAGAAATTTGAGGACACTCGTGCTTGTCTGCGACTTATGTTCACGATCTTATTAAAGTCATCAAAAACATGGTTGTAATAGATACGCATACATTCTATATTAAAATATGTAAATATGAAACATATAGATATTAACAGAATTTTTCTCGGTAAATCAGGTTCTTATTATCATTGTAAGAGATCAAACTATAAATATCGATATGCAAATATAGGCAATAGATTCACATATAAATAAATCAAATTTGGCAATAATGAAAATTAACTAAACGTATTTCACTTCTCTCAAAAGGTCTAAGCAATTTTGTATCTAAACCATAATACGAAAAGTCTCCTCTAAACAACTATCATCTTAATATTTTCCTTATTTGGGAATATCATATAACTACAGCCGTCAATATCTATATTCTATCTTTAATACTTCCTCCATCAAGTTGGACGTAGGTTACGCATTCGTCTGTCCCTTCATTTCTCCCTGTCAAAATGATATTGACGGATTTCATTGAAACGTTCTTCATTGTGCATTGGATTCCGAGATGATGCAGATTATATACCGGTTGGGATTGTGGACAATGTATTCTTTTATATTTAATTTGAGATTATGGAGTTTACCTTTAATTCCAATTTATCTTTATATAATATTTCAAGGACATTTTGACGAAGTCTGCATTACATCTTTTAGTAAAAAT
>NC_090742.1:31575270-31583928 GCF_036898095.1 Palaemon carinicauda
ATATATATATATATATATATATATATATATATATATACATATATAAACATTATACAGTATATTTTCCATAAAAAATTCAATAACTATTGCCAATTATTATTTTGACAGACTTCGATTGAGAGAATTTGTGAAGTCCAAGTGAGAAGGGCTTGGGAACGTTTTAAAATAAACAAGATACTTTATCTAAGGCACTCATAAAGTTTTAAGATAAACAATACCTTTAGTGAGTGTGTATAAATCAGAAAATGGCAAAGATAAGACTCTCTCTCTCTCTCTCTCTCTCTCTCTCTCTCTCTCTCTCTCTCTCTCTCTCTCTCTCTCTCTCTCTCTCTCTCTCTCTCTCTCGTCATATAAATGGAAATAGTGAGCCATCGATTTTCTATAGAGCCCATAGAAATGGGCTACCGGTGCATAAAGACTAAGCTTCGGTTGAAAGGTGCAATAAATATCTTGTTTCAGATACACACTTGGAAATGACAAGGAAAATAAACGCTCGCTTCTGACAATTATTCAAATAGATATCAAATCAAAACGAGTATTTTAACCTTATTGTAGTAAAATAAAGTTATAATATAGCTTTTGAAAAAGGATTAAAAAAGAAGTTTGTGAAAAAAATTTAAAAATAAAATCAGAAAAACTTGAAACAAAGAGTTGACGATGTTCTTTAAAGATTAAAAGAATTCAGTTTTGACAGCAAGAATGCAAAATCAAGTTTTGAAAAGTGAAGATTCTATAAATAAATAGAAAAAAACTTTAGTTGTTAAAAATATCTATAAAAACATGTTTCCGAATACGTAAAATGTCACTTTTTAAGGCTTGCATGTTACAAAAACTTTTATTCGTAAATTGTTAATAAAACCTAAAATTTGAAGAGCGAAAAAAAAAAAAAAAAAAAAAAAAAAAAAAAAAAAAAAAAAAAAAAAAAAACCGGTGCTGAAAAATGAATATTGAATTACCGGGAAACACTGCCCTCAAAGACGACATTCAGAGGAAATTCTGTTCTACCTCTTAATGTTTTTTTTTTTTTTAGAAAAATTAATATGATGTTAATTTAACCATTAACTTCATAAGAAGTTTATGGCGCCTATTTTTTATTACATAAAGATATGAATAACGTAGTACCACTTTACCAAGTAATAAACAAATGACTAATTTATACATAAATACATACGTAAACTCTCTCTCTCTCTCTCTCTCTCTCTCTCTCTCTCTCTCTCTCTCTCTCTCTCTCTCTCTCTCTCTCTCTCTCTCTCCCCGCACTTACTTAATGTAAATAAAATTTTCCTTAATAGCAATATCTCTTTCGGCGTCGATTGACATACTTGCTGTTATGTAAGTTTATATTTTCAAATCAAATACCCGAACACATCTCCTGTATGAAAATCTTAATTAAAATTAGAGATGAAACAGAAGGCTTATGGAACACAAGTCAAACAAGAATATTTACTCTGGGTTTGAGAATAAGTTTCAAGGGACGAGTAGTCACATAGAAGAGGAAAGGGTTATTTACATTGATTCAGTACTGAGAGAGAGAGAGAGAGAGAGAAGAGAGAGAGAGAGAGAGAGAGAGAGAATTACCTACTGATGACAAAAAATGGGGCAGTTTTGGCTCAGAAATAACATTGATCTAAGACCAGCCTATACTAGATCAAATGGTGGAAGAGGCAACGTTGGGGTAAAAAAAAATTTAAATCATGAACCTTTCCCTTAAAAGCCTCACTTCGCCCCCTCGCTCCTACAGAGAGAAAGTTTCCCACAATTGCCATCAGAGAAATCTTGGAATGCAGGTAGAGAAGAGAGCCGGCGGGTGGGACGAGCATCAAAATTCATGGGGAGTCTACTGTATATGGGAAAAGTCGTTTCATGTAAAAGGGCCATAAAATTTGTGAGCAATCTTTATATGATAAGATTATGCAAATGTTATTCGTTTCTTCTTTTCTCTGCCACACTACAAACTGCTTTAATGGTTTAAGGAAAGGGGGTAACAAGGAGAGAAAGGGTAAGAATCTGGTTTAGAGATACTGAGAGATACAGCATAAAATTGATACCATCCACATAAACTTTCAATAAAAGTGAGAGAGAGAGAGAGAGAGAGAGAGAGAGAGAGAGAGGGGGGGGGATTTCGGATGTCTCAAGAGTTTAGCTCATTTGCGAAGACTCCATTTGCTCTTGATTAGAACGAATTAGTTTAAACGTTTGGAAAAATTTTATGATCATGTCTAACTTATTCTTGAATTCGTTTACCGTGTTACTGTTAACTTCATCCATTTGAAATCTGTTCCATGCATTTTGCTATTTTGTATGTAAAGAAATGACCACATTGAGTGGTTGTATATTTTCAATTTCAGTTTGTATCCGTTGCCTCTGGACTGATTTGTGCTAAACGTGAAGAGGTTGTTGTAGTCTGCATTTAAGAATTTTGAATGCCTCTATAGGCTCTCCCCTTGGTCGTCGAGTTTGTAAATCAAATACGTTCAGACCTTCCATTTTCCGTCTATATCCAAATTGCCTTAGTGTTGGAACTACAGTAACTTGGTGGTCGTATTTTTTACTGCTTCCAGTATATCTAAAGTATATTCTTCTGAATACTTGGAGCCCAGAATTGAATTCCGTATTCTAGATGGAATCTTATTAGTGATATGTACAGCTGCAGCATACTGTATTTTTTCAGCATTTGAATTATATTTTTATGTAACCTATTAGTGTTTGTGCTTTCTTTTCAACTTTTATGCTCTGTCTGGCGAAATCTTCCTCCTGGTCACACTATTTCATTGTCCAGCTCATTTTTCATTTGCCTACACATACCTCAAATAGTCTGGCCTATTTTTTCCAGATTCTCCTCTTGTTCACGTGACAACACACTTCTTCGCTCAAAGGTTTAACTACCGCACTATAATTGATCAGTAGCTACTTTCCTCTTGCTAAGGATAGATGAGACTTCAGATATAGTAAGCATCTCTTCTATGAGAAGGACAGTCAAAATTCAAACCATTGTTCTCTAGTCTTGGGTAGTGCCATAGCCTCTATGCCATGGTTTTCCATGTCTTGGGATAAAGTTCTCTTGCCTGAGGGTATATTCAGGTATGCTATTCTATCTTACTTTTCTTCCTCTTGTTTTTTTTAAAGTTTTTATAGTTCATGTATAGTCTAATGGTTTCTATATTTAAGCAGAAATGTGGACATAAAGGAATGCAGTAACTAAATGGGAATTAAATTAAGAGACTTGGTTTAAAAGTGTAGATGGTACTAGATGAGAGATTAAGAGACACTGTAAAGATTGGAAAACAGCAGTATGGATTCATGAGGGGGAGAGGGACTGTGGATGCCATCTTTATAGTAAGACAAGTTACAGGAAAAGAGATTAGAGGGAAACCAGAAGCTCTTCTGTGCTTTGTAGGTTTAGAGAAAGCTTATGACGGAATACAAGTGAAGTGATGTTTTGAGGCTTGAGAAAGAGGAAAATCCCAGAGAAGTTGGTTAGAATGGTAGAGATCATTTACAAAAGAACAAACAAAAGCAATGACAGCTGTAGGAGAAACAAAAACCTTTGAAGTTAGTATTGGATTACATCAGGGGTCAGCATTAAGCCTGTTTTTATATGAGTTGGTCTTGGATGTGTTAAGTAAAGAGATCAGAAATGAAGAGTTGTGGGAATTACTATATTAAAGGTTTAAAGGTCGCTCATGAATGGAAGAGACAAGGGACAGTGACATTGTCCCAGCAAACAGGACAATGCCCTAGAGACTGACCATATATTATATGATCAGCGCTCAAGCCTCCTCTCCACCCAAGCTAGGACCAGGGAGGGCCAGGCAGTAGCTGCTGATGACTCAGCAGATAGACCTATAGGCTCCCCCAAACCCTCACCTCACCTTTGCTCACTGGAATGGTAAGGCTGTAGACACTAATGACAATAACGAGTCTGAGGGGGACTCGACCCCCCCCCCCCTCCCCCGGCAAACACCAGACAGAGATGTTACCAATTAGGCCACAACAATTTGGTGATTACTGCTGAAAATGAGGAAGAATTACAGAGAAGGGTGGTAGCGTGGCAAGAGACTTTGGAGAGGGGTGGTGTGAGGGTAAATGTAGATAAGACTGAAGCCATGGTTAGCAGTAAGGAAAGTAGGTACAGGATAACCATACATGAAAGTAGAGGAACAGTTATAAAACAGGTAGGGCAATTTCGATATTTGGGATCTACTATAAATCAAGAGGGAGGATGAGGCTGAAGTTAAGAATAGATAAAAACACCGCGGGTAAGATGGAGGGATGTAGCAGTAGTATGTGATAGGAAAAGGCCAATGAAGGTAAAAGTCAAAATCTATAGCACAGTAATAAGACCAGTGTTAATGTATGAATCAGAAACTTGGGCTTTAAGACGAAAAGAGGAAGCAAAGCTTGAGAGAACACAGATGAGAATGCTAAGTTGGATTATGGGAATATCACTGTTTGAAAGATTGGAAAATGATGAAATAAGAAGAATGGCAGGTTTAGTAAAGATTACTGGAAGAGTGTCATGACTGAGATGGTGGGGGCATGTGTTAAGGATGAATGGTGGGGAAAGTGTGAAAAGGGCTTAGGAGGGAACCTGCTAGGGCAGAGAATTGAGAATGAGGCAGGGAATTAAATGACGAGATAAGGTGAAGGATACTATGGAAAGAACAGGTTTGGTGGAAGAGGATGCCTTTGATCGAAGGCATCCCTTAATGTAGGGATAATGGTGGGGAAGAAAAAGGTAGTTTATATATGAAAGATCTATTTTCATGTTGCTCCTGATCTTAAAATTTCTTATTTTGATTAATCGTTGCCTCTCTTGTAGTTTAATTATTTCTTCATTTCCTTTCTTCACTGGGCTATTTTTCATTGTTGGAGCCCTTGGGCTTATAGCATCTTGTTTTCCCAACTAGGGTTGTAGCTTAGCAAGCAATAATAATAATAATAATAACAATAATAATAATAATAATAATAATAATAATAATAATAGAGACCATTGAGAGATATAGCAGGGAATTGATTCCATTCACATAACCTTTCAATGAGAGAGAGAGAGAGAGAGAGAGAGAGAGAGAGAGGAGAGAGAGAGAGAGAGAGAGAGAGAGAGAGGAGAGAGAGAGAGAATCTGGTTCAGAGACCATTGAGATATATAGCAGGTAATCGACTCAATTCAGATAACCTTAATTAAGAGAGAGAGAGAGAGAGAGAGAGAGAGAGAGAGAGAGAGAGAGAGAGAGAGAGAGAGAGAGAGAGAGAGAGAGAGAGGATTTCGGATGTCTCAAAAGATTTTGTACTTGGGTAGAGCAATTTGGTTTGAACGTTTGGAGAGTTTTTACTACATTTTCTAACTTATTCTTGAAATAATTACTGCTTACTACACCCGCTGGAAGTCTTTTCCATGTATTTGCTCGTTTGTATGTAAAGAAATTACCACATTGAGAGGTGTTGCATATTTTCTATTCCAGTTTGTATCCGTTACCTCTGGACTGATTTGCGTTAAGCAAAATAGATTGATATAGTCTACATTTGTTTTCCCTTTAAGAATTTTGAATGCCTCTATTAACTGTCCCATCAGTCGTCGAGTTGTAGATCAAATAAGTTCAAAGTTAACACAGGACAGAGGTTGCCATTTCCTGACTCTAGAGCCGAGATATAAAGTGGGTTCCGTCTCTGAAGAGGCTTTACGCTTTTGGCTAGAAAAGGTAATCAGCTGCAGTACAGTCTTTGTTTCTTTATTTAAATTGTCTCACTACGTAACCTACTAGTTTTTGTGCTTTCTTTTCAGCTTTTTTGCTATGTTTGGTATACTTTAAATCCCTGCTGATACTAATGCCCAGATCTTCCTCCTGGTCCACACTTTCTATTTCACTATCCAGCAATGACTTATATGTTTGTGGGTTACTATAACCTATGTATGTAACTATGCATTTCCACAGTTGAAAAGCATTTGTTTGTTTTTTTCTGAACCATTCTCCCAACTTGATTAGATTCTTTCTGAAGCCTTCTACGTCATCTAAGTTCACAACGTTTATACCAAATTTAGTATCGTCGGCAAATTTGGCAGTTTACTAATTAATTCTAAATCTATGTCGCTAATGTAAATCAGAAATAGTAATGGGCCAAGGGAATTCATGAGGTACTCTGCTTGTAATAGCTGCCCACTCTGAGGCTTCTCCATTTCATTATAACTCTGTTTTCTGTTCGTCAGCCAATCTTCGATCCATTCAGCTGGCTCATCAATAATGCCTACAGCTCTAATTTCAACCATTATTTTTTATGAGGGACTTTGTTAAAAGCCTTCTGAAAGTCTAGGTGTATGATGTCTATTGCCCTGCTTTTGTCATATATGCTAAACATATTGTAGAAAAATTCCAATATTTGTCACACATGATCTCTTTTGTCTAAAACCATGTTGGCTGTCTATCAGAAAATTGTTTCTCTATGTGATCCATTATTGAATCTACTATAATTGATTAAAAAATTTTGCAAGGCACTGAAGTTAGACACACAGGTCTGTAATTTCCAAGTTCTTCTTTTGCTGACTTCTTGTAAATCGGAGGAACATTGCCTAGTTTCCATCCTTGCGGTGCCTTTCTTTCGTTGGCTGTCTTTCGGAACATTTTATAAAAGCGTGGGGTTATCTTTTCTTCTCGCTCTATGATCTCTCTTGGATGAATACCATCTGGACCTAGTGCCTTATACTAACTGAGTCCCTTTATTTTCTTTTAGACCTCTTCCATTGTAAAGGCGATCCTGTTTATTGGTTGTGGCCCTTCATATTTGATAGCTGGTTAGGGGAGGGTCGATAATTCTTTCCTAGTGAATACGGTTGTGAAACATTCATTCACCAGTTCACCTTTTTCCAAATCATTTGTTATAATTTTACCCACTGAGTCTCTTAATGCCCTTATGTTGTTTTTGATTGGTTTTCTGCCTTTAATATATGCAAAAAATTCTTTGGTTTTTCTTTACTAGCTCAAGCCATCACTCCTTTCTCTTCATTGCTCTTGGGATTTCTGACTAATTTGTCTACTTTTCTGCTTACGTTTTTGTGTTCGGAATTTTAAAAGCTGAGGACTGTAGGCCCATTGATTTATGTTTCATGTCACCGCTTCCTATTGCATTGGATTTCTCTGTTTAACCATTTAGGCTGCGGATTTCTATTTGGCAACATATTTCTATGCAGCTTACATTTAGTCATTTTTCTTTACATATTTCTACAAAGTCCCATTGCGTATCTATATTTCCTGTTTTATTGTATTCTAAATTTCTGGAGCATTCCTTCAGATGTATGCAGTAACCTTTTCTGTGGTCTATCTTTTTTATAATTTCCTTTTCTTTTAGATGAGGAATATCTACCTGAAACCTAACTAATCTATAATCACAACTGCCCATATTTTTGTCTACCGAGACACTGGATACTGAATTTTCTTCTGTTGTTAGTACAATATCAAATGGTGTTTCCTCTAGTTGGTTTTTCGACCCACTGATGGAGGACTTCATTGTTGACAAAATCTATTACCCTGTGTCCCGCTATCCATGATTTAAAATTTATAGTGTCCCAGTTTAATGCTGCAATGAAGTCTCCTATTAGGACAGCTAGCTTATAATTCACTTCTTCGGCCTGCTCTTGCGATTAATGCGGTGGTCTGTATATCACTAGTATCGACATACTTTTCCTTTGTTGTTAATATTTTCACCCGTCACTTCATATTTGGTTTCTAATTTAATTTCTATTGTGTTTAGGTAATTTTTATCATAGAGCATTACCCCTCCCCCCCCTTTTTTTTTTGGGGGGGGGGGTAAGGCAATCCCTTGAAACCTAGGTTTTCTGATAAAATCCTTTTGCTTTTTCTTGAATTCATATCTCGGCAATACCCATGACATCCAGTTCGTCACTAGCTATCACTTACCCAGAAGTTTTCCATTTTGTTTCTAACTGACTGAACATTGAATTGTGTCCCTCTGAGGACATTTTTATTTGTCTTCTCTTCCTCTGTGACTTTGTTAGTTTCCCTGATCTACTAGTGTTTATTTTTACTTCTATCTACATCATCTGAATTTTCTGTCGGCTGATTTTCTAATGGTCGAGTTTGCCTTTATCTACTGTGTTCCTTAAGTAATTGTATAGGTTGAGATTAAGTTGATTTCCGAAAACTCTTTCCCTCTTCCTCAAAGTGTATTCCACCTCTATTGTATACTTTTCTCTTGCCGTAGTGTCTCAAGGGTCTTAAAATTTACCTTTCTTTGGCCTTTCAGTTATCCACATGGCCTTACTGAGGGCGAAGTAGCTGACATTGAGTCTTGGGATAATACCTATAATTTGTGTATTATTAGTCATGTTCCTAGCAGTTTCAAGTTTTGTTTTCCAGCTGTTTAACTAAAGGTTCTGTTTGGCCAACTTTGTCCCTTTTTAGGAACAGATCGTTTCTGATTACCTGAAAAACAATAGTGGTCTTGTTTCTTTCTCCGCTGTAGTTTTACTATCTACTGTGCGTTGGCAGCTGGATAGGCTCTGACCTTTCTCTTCTTTTTGAGGCTCCCTCTGGTCCACTTCCATCGAGTCTCCAATTAGCCCAGTCTTATCTCCCTCTGCCTTTGCTGGGAGGGGGAATCTGTTTCTAGTGGCAGTTACATTTCTGGGCTGTTGTTTCGTCATGG
>NC_090742.1:31584428-31586928 GCF_036898095.1 Palaemon carinicauda
ATATATGTTATATATATATTGTATACATATATATATATATATACACACACATATATATAAATAGTGTATATGCGTGTGTCCGAGCATGTCTGTGTCATATATCATACATACACATAGACACGCGCACGCACACACACATATTTATATATATATATATATCTATATATATATATATACACACATACATATATGGTATACACACACACACACACAACACACATATATATATATATATATATATATATCCATCATCATCATCATCATCTCCTCCTCCGACGCCTATTGACGGAAAGGGCCTCGATTAGATTTCGCCAGTCGTCTCTATCTTGAGCTTTTAATTCAATACTTCTTCAATGTTTACATATGTATGTATATATATATATATATATATATATATATATATATATATATACATATATATATATATACATATATATAAATATATATATATATATATATATGTGTGTGTGTGTGTGAAAACTAAACTGTTCAGAAATATAAAATACCGCGAAGTATATTTGACCTTATTATACATAAAGTCTCTTTGGGCGTTAGGATTAATTACGAAGCTTATGACAGTCTTTAATTTGCAGGGAATTGAAGAAGGCTTATTCAATTCATTTGAATGAACTTTCCTTATGGCTACTTATAGATCATTTTTTTATTAGGGGGAAAGGGGCTCTATCTGGTCCTAGGTATTTATGTCACGTAAACTTTATTTTCTTTTATCATTTACGGCATATATTTTTCATGGGAGATCATCATGGTATTTAAATATATAAGGCAATTAAAAAACTTTTGCCCTAGTTTTTTTTTATAGCCATGATATGTGGCCACGGTTTCGTGGTCACTTATTAAGCCTTTGCTATTAATAAAACCTTTTTTGTGGACAAATCTCTAGTTTGTCATATTCGTGTTGACATTAAAACGAAAATCCTTCTACCTTTTGAATATCTATTCAGCTTGAATGGTTAAATAAAAGTCTACCATCCATGTAACCTGCAATAATTAATATTTGTATATCCGGAATATTATGTAAGGGTCGAGCATTAATAGTAATTTTAATTCTCTAATAGAAAAAAAATTCTGACAAGGTATTCTAATTCTGGACTTACAGTCACTATATATATCAAGGCAATATACTAAAATAAAGATATTTCCAAATCAAAATGAAAAGTTTTTTTTTTTTTTTCAAAATCACGGTTTATTAGGAAATACTATAGGTGATATAAGTGCAAAAAAATCATGTTATTAACATTTTCATTGTCATCTTTATTATTTTTATCATTATCATAATGCCAAAGTCTTCAGTCTTCCGAAATAAAACATGATAAAAAAGGAATTAAATTGCAATAAAATCTCCTAAATATAATAAACAATGCCACAAAAATAATGAAAACCCAAAGAGAACAAATGTTTACGGGAAATAAGAAATAAATTCTAATAAAGACATGCAATGCGGCATTAAATTAAGCCAAGCAATAAAGATCCTAAGCAGTCCGCTGCTAAAAGTTAATAAAAAATAGCCAATGAACGTTGTCGTGTTTACTGTGGCAAGGTAGAGTAGAACTCCTGAAAGGACCGGCTTTTTCATATTTCTTTTCGCCGTTCTTACGGGCTCAACAATATACAATAAGAATATATTTTACAAAACTTTCCTGATATATATATATATATATATATATATATATATATATATATATATATATATATATATGTATGTATATATATACATATATATATATATATATATATATATATAAATATTATTCTTTTGAATTTATATATACATATATGAATATATATATATATATATATATATATATATATATATATATATATATACATATATATATATATATTTATATATATATATATATATATATATATATATATATATAGTATTCTTTTGGAATATATATATATACACACAATATATATGTATATATGTATATATATACATATATATACATACATACATATACATATATATATATATATATATATATATATATATATATATATATATATATATATTCTTTTGGGACACTGGTTCTCTCTAATGCAATTTGCATTTAAGGCGATTGCCTCAGTACCGTCAATGTGTTTCCTACAGGAATCCCTGTCTACTTAGTAGTCCTGAGCTATATATAGACCTTGGGCCCGAGTCTCGTTCGTTACCGGAGTTAACCAGACAAATCACAACCAGGATTCCTGTGGGAAACAAATTGACGCCAGAAAGACAATCGCGTTTAATGTAAATTATATATATATATATATATATATATATATATATATATATATATATATATATATATATATGTATGTATATATGTGTGTGTATGTTATGTATAAGGGAGATGGGAAATTTGAAAACTGGGTGATTGTGAAATTCAGTTTACCGAACCGAAATGATTAAGATGAATTATCTATCTTTAACCAACTCCTTGGTATACAGATCATCAAAATTCTTTATACACTGAACTAATTTTGTATCATC
>NC_090742.1:31591928-31599428 GCF_036898095.1 Palaemon carinicauda
TATATAGTGTGTGTATGTGTAAACACAAATATAAAGTGATAGATATACACCTACATGAGAAGTCATATACAATGACAGTTGAGCAAAGAACATGACGAAAGCGAAATGATTACAACTGACATTGGAATACGTTTGACCTCGTGTTCCCGAACCGATTTCAACAATAACATTTCGCATAATCACATAAATCTTTCTTCCTACTGCGTTCACCAATACCTCTTTTCTCGCTGTTGTTTCTTATTTTCATACCTATGTTGACATCAACCTTCTTTCCTTTTAAGTTAGTGGAATTTGGTCTTTATGATCGTTGAGGTCCGGAAGACCATTCTGAGCAAAGGTGACCCTGTGGGACAAGCCGGCAGCTGAGAAGGGACAGTAGTATGGAAAAGTATGAATAGAAAGCTAATAAGTTGTGGCTTGATTGGTGAGGTCTCTGCCTGGCGTTTGCCAGACGGCGGTTCGAGACCCGATCAGATTCGTTAGTTCCTTTATTGTCAGCAACCTTACCATCCTTGTGAGCTAAGGTTGGGAGGTTTTGGGGAGCCTATAGGTCTATCTGCTGAGTTATCTTCAGCCATTGCTTGGCCCTCCCTGATCCTAGGTTGGTTGGAGAGGAGACTTGGGCGCTGATCATATGTATATATATATATATATATAGGCATTGTCCAGCTTGCTAGTGCAATGTCAGTGTTCCTTGCCTCTGCCATTCATTAGTGGCCTTTAAACCTTTATAGTAGTTGCAAAACCACTTTAATAACGCCTATAGTGCATCCCGGGAGACACATTAATAGCATTAGCCCACGATTAAGTATCTTCTCAATAAATAATGAATGTTTAGTCACTTTTAATTTTACTCCCATTTTCTAAACTGAACCACGTTTGCTACTATCAATTCATAACAAATTTCTACAATATAAGTTCTTGAACTCTTTGTTACTTTCGGGTAGCTTTGTCCCGCTGGACGTTTTCATAATAAAAATGGATAAAACACAATCTATAATCCCATAGTTTGTGTGACGCTCCTCTCTAAATCCAATATAGATTTCTTTATTCTTCCTCGATATACGCTTTGTCAGCATCTTTGATCTTCAGTAGAGAGCTTGTAAAAAATAAAATAATGCCGGACTGGGGTTCCTTCACCATAGGTTCGTTGAAAGGCTGCCAAGAAGTACTTTACAATAATTTTCGTTCCATCCATACCTATTATCATAATCTACTTTTATCATGATGTTACTGATAAACAGCATGGGAATAAAAAAAACAAAGAAAATCAAATTTCGGAGAACTGCTTGTTCGCATCGTTGATCCATTTAGATCTCTTCAGTTACAACCATTCTACATTCAATGTAGACTCATTTTATAATCGATTATTCTTAATCTAAAACAATTCAGATTAATATAAAAATTAATTGGATACAACAGCACTAATATCTAGAATAGATCATTCAGGGAGTAATAAGTAAGGGAAAGGTAAAGAAACTAGATCTTCAACATATAAGTCGTGGACAACTAAAATTAATACGGGCGAAAACCTTTCCACTGAAATAACAGGTAGCATGACAAATTCGTGTAATAAAACACTTTTGCGAGATTACGACAACAGAATGTTTGCCAGAAATGCTGGCAAACAAGACTCAGTCGTTGGCTCATTCCTTAGCAAGATGTCTTGATCGATGATTTCATATCTGATAATATCCAGAAATGGTTAAAATTAACTCACCAATATAACATTTTATTTTTATTTTAGTCTTTTATGTTTTTGTTTTATGAGTTAAGAAATTCAACCATGAAAATCAATTATCTAAAATGCTCTAACTTGGAGTTCACACATATTTTTAAGAGTAATAGTGATCAGACTTGAGGTGACAACATAGCTATTCAAACTAAATCAATCAAAGGAATATAATATACGGAGAGCTTACAAAATGTGACTGTATTACAAATTTACATAGAATATACAATTCTTACAAATTTATCCCTTAGCGCATATAAAGCGGTATCAAGAGGTATATAGTTTCACTATACATTCACATAATTCACTTCTCAATCCACACTCGTCTTTGCTAAATCGTGATCAATCAAAATGTACAGCTTTCTATTAAAGAAATTCAAGACTCTTATATGGTGCCAAATGCAGCGCACGGGTCCAAATTATACAGTTGGTTTCAATCAAAGGATTTAGTAGCACTTCATTTCGTTAACAGAAAGTTACGTTTATGTTTAGGCTATTGAGTAGTTAGACCGAATGACGACTATACAGCCATTATACAGACTTCTTAACACTTCATTTCGTTAAAGCAATTCAAACAAAATTGCACAAGGTTAGACAGTTATTAACACTTTAGTTCCCTAAACAGTTCAACACCATTAGAAATAAAGATCAGAGATGTCGAACAGAACAGAGGTATCAGAGCTTAATGGGAAACTTAACTTTATCTTCCTTCGCAGAACATTGGTTCAGCTGAACTCCCTGGGAAATGTGTTTTCGTCTAACCGAAACTAACCATTAGGATCCTTGTAATAGAAAAAAAAGCTTTATATTTACAAACTTTCATGGGATGTTACTAAACTTATTCCTATTAATTCTATAAAAAACACTTTCACAAAGAAATCCATATTTAAGAAGAGAGAACTTAATTTTTAGATGAAGTCACTTCCTCTCTTTCTACCCCGTACTCGATTCTGTACGTTCTGGATTCTTTTAGATTTCCTACATCCCATTAGATTTTTCACGCATTATAAAAAATACATATTAAATTTTTATGCGTCGTACTAGATTCATTAAAATTCAATCTTCATTTACATACTTGATATATATATATATATATATATATATATATATATATATATATATATATATATATATATATATATGTCTACAGCATATGATTAAGCAATTTAAAAAAAATAACTTTCAGTGATATCAATAATAAATATAAATACTACTAATACTAACCATATCAATGTAATTATTTCAAGCTGTTATACTTCATTAACCTCGAGAGATTATTTCAAACAGTCTTTGATAATCACGGTGCAATATTCTCGCATATAAGAGTATCTCGTCTTCTTGTGTACACCAGGGAGTCGAAATTTCAGAAACAAAACTGAGGTCACGAACTCGGGGTAAATCGCCACAGGATGAGAATTCTAAGGTCACGACCTCGAGGGTGAGTCACGTCTGGAGTGCGAATTCTAAGCCTTCTTCTGTGTTGTGTCTATTTAACATGCCTCTTTATAATAAAATTTCTTTTCTTTCACAATCAAGAAGAAAATTAACTCCCTTACTTCTCCGTCTCGACTCTTTAGGTAAAAACAAAGTTTACCTTTAAACACGTTAATAATGAATTCAGCAATTGTTCATATTAAAAAAGCTTCACAATTCCACAACCAGCCTCAATGTGACCAACTGCCACTAACGCCATTCTAACTAGGTCTGTTGCAAGTTTCTGATTTTTAAGATGAGATTACGACAACGCATCCACGTCCCAACATTCGATCAACAGAGTTTGTGCAAAACCAAATGTAATTAATTTATATTCTAAAAGAAGTCAGCCTATCCACATTATATTATTGAAACTTATTATTAACTAAATTTTCAAATGTTTTGATATACAGTATATATATATATATATATATATATATATATATATATATATATATATATATATATGTGTGTGTGTGTGTATATATATATACACATGAAAGTACATAACATTGGTTGGTGTGATTCCAAAAAACCTTCATAACTCGTGTTGATATTTTCACAGGAGACACGGAATAAATTGGTAATAACAATAAATCATAAAAATAGATGATGTTTTTATCTTATTTCCCATTGTCTCTTAAAAGAACAACAATAATAATAATATTAATAATATTGCATAGTATTAATCATATAATGATCTCTCTCTCTCTCTCTCTCTCTCTCTCTCTCTCTCTCTCTCTCTCTCTCTCTCTCTCTCTCTCTCACATATAGACATATATATATGTATATATATATATATATATATATATATATATATATATATATATATATATATATATTATTGTGCTTATATATATATATATATATAAATATATATATATATATATATATATATATATATCATTGTCCTTTTATTTATATATATATATATATATATATATATATATATTATATAATAAAAATACTATTGAGCATCAGAGTTTAGATTCAACTATTTACTAAACTGCAACCGGGTAGTAATGATAACAATAAGAATACTTACGTCTTACACAATTACAATGATAATGAATACAGTAACACTTATCATTCAAAACCCGTGATACACTATATGACCAGGATAATACGGGTAAAATATTCACCTATAAAACGTTATTCAAAATCATAAATATGATAAATTCCTTCCCAAACATGAACGTGAAAAAAAAAACCTCTTTTCGCAAAAGACGAGAGAATGTCAGCACATCTTTCTCAATGCGAATTGCGTTTCAATCAAATACTGACTCCTACTGCCGTCTACACCGTGACAGAATCACGGGCTCTTAACATCTGATCTTTTGTTTTCATTTCGTAGATAACGAAGATAAAGAGACAACGCGATCACTTCGAAGTAGAACGGGTTTATTTTCGATCGTAGAGGCAGACGAAGAAGGGAACATTATACGAGTGTTTCTTCAAAAAAGAATAGGCTGCGAATTATGCGGCCATACTTGGTTCACATAGGACTGTTGTGGTAGTGGTTGGGATGAGGAATAGAGAGAAGAAAGAAATAAGACATTGTTTAAAAAACATTAATAAGTATATTGTATATTTGTATCAATATTTTACGGTTTATACTTATTGTGATTGTAAATATATCTTAGTGAATTTATTTTCGTTTTTTTTTCTCGTTTCTTCTCTTTTTTTCTCTGGTTATGTGTTGAAGTCAATGATTGCCTGTATTGTGACGCAAGTTACTCATATAAGTAAATACAAGTAATGATTAATCTTTGCATAAATGAGGCTTCTTGAAATTGCAGGCTTCCATTGCTAGTCAATTATGTTTTAGGCTTGGATCATACTTCTTTTTGTTGTTCAAAATAGGGCACGCGCGTACAAACACAAACATACAAATAGAGGAAAGATGATAGTGCAAAAACTTATGCATAGATTTAAACCAATATAAAGAATCGCAAATACTTGACAGAGAGGTGGACAGCAAACACTTGAACGTGTGCTACCATCTTTCAGCATCTTGCACCATATACCGAACTAGTATAAAAATAAACACACACATCCTCGTTCTGTATGCCAAAATCATAACGTTCATAAATATGACGTTAAAAGTTGTCATTTGATAATCTCTTGACACGTGTCCAATTATGCTAATTTTCATGAACTATAACAAGGGTTCTCAACCAGGGGGGAATTTCCGGTTTTCAAAGGGGGGGGGGGAGGAGGCCATAGATTGGCAAACTCACTGTTAAAATGTTTAATTTGTATTGCCTTTGACGTCCCCAGGGCCGAGTCCCCTGTCATGAGTAGCCTACCTCTTCCTCCGTATTAATATATTGAATATGGCTTCACATCTATCATCATTAAAGGAGAATGAGGGCCTCAATATGTTATTTTTAGTACAGCTTTGTCAAATAATTATATGAAACCACCAAAGATGAAGTAACACTTGAAGAATGTTCATCCTCAACACAAGGATAAGAATGTTTTTTTTTTTTTTCTTGGAAAGGGGGAGAAGGAATGACATGCTGGCATATGGTGAAAGTGATGCACCATGCAGTGAAAAGGGTACATGGTGCATGAGGCAAACAAGGTTGAGAGCCACTGATCTGTAGCGTCACAACGCCACTATTCATCGACCCCGATTATTTCCGGCAAAGCTAATTTTAGACAGAATTCAAATCTTCCTTTGGCTTCGTACGTCCTCTTCATGTATTCAATATCAAAACTTGATGGATTCACAAGCCGTATCTCCAATCACGTGACTTATTACCAAACACTAAATCCCTTCGACACCCCCCACCCCCGACTCCCCCAACTAACCCCTAAGACCAAAGAAACCATTATTCATGGAGGAAATGCCGATGTCATTCCTCTCTCATATGGTTCATCTATCAGGGGGACATTTGACAAATGTGCAGCATCAAGAGGCTTAATTACACAAATTTTATGATATATTCGAAATCATTAAGAAAACTGATATTACGAACATGTGACAAATTTCATTGCATTCGCAAATCAGCTTTCAGGGCGCACCAATAAATAGCATTTAAGATGATCGTTAAGAAAGGACTGCATAAAGCCACCTGAGATATCTTTATGTACAAATTAAACTTTGCAAACGATCATACGAATAATATTCATCCATCTATGCAACGTTAAAGTAACCTAAACTTTGTAAAGAAAATATTATTTCACGAACAGAGAAAAACAGAATTTCATGACTTCACCTAAGACTGATTTTAAGGAACGGGAACAAATGCGGAAATACAAATGCATCAATCACGGAAACTTTCTAAAATTATCTATTCCTATCTTTTATATTTTCCCCTCGTTTCAACTTCGTAAAAACTACCGGATTAAACGGAATTATGGGCAATGACCTGAGGTCAAGGAAGATCGATTTCCGTCGCGTGCAACTTCCCCGAGAATAACCCCCCATCAATCTTTACGGTGAAAACAGATTTTTTTTTTCTTGGAATGGACGACTTCCACCAGATATAAGCGAAACCAATAAATAATAATAATGCTGTTAAATACGCAATTATGCATATATGTTTGCATATTTGGGTATTTGTAAGTCACGTGTTTGTGATCAAACATATTAAAAAAACACATATAAATAGTACACACACACACACACACACACACACACACATATATATATATATATATATATATATATATATATATATGTTTTTGTACAATACTTGTAAGCTCGAAAGTCACATATATATATATATACACATTATATATATATATATATATATATATATATATATATATACTGTATACATATGTGTATATACACCAACATAATAAACATTAGGGGATTTCGTGAACGGACGGACTATTACAGACCATAACGAAATATAAGTAAATAAAATAAATACACACGCATGTATATATATATATATATATATATATATATATATATATATATATATATATATATGTGTGTGTGTGTGTGTGTGTGCAGTACTGTTTGTGCACAATACTTGTAAGTCGGATATAAATATACACACATATATATATGTATGTATATATATATATATATATATATATATATATATATATATGTGTATGTATATATATATATATATATATATATATATATATATATATATATATATAATGTATATATATATATATATATATATATATATAATGTATATATATATATATATATATATATATATATACATATATATATATATGATGTGTGTGTAAGTTTCTTGTGAACATATGCATGGTCAAGAGTAGGTCTGCATTTGCATGCAAGTCTATGTATGTATATTTAC